>NW_028185095.1:2560369-2590251 GCF_003343005.1 Rhea americana | reverse complement strand
TGAGGCGGGCGGCGGCGCCGTGAGGGGAGGGTGGGTGAGGCGGGTCGGGACGGCGGCGGGGGGTTGTGGAGCGGCGGCGGCGGCGGCGGCGGCGGCGGGGGGGAGCGGGCGGACACCGGCCGCCTTGTCATCCCCCCCCACCCGCTCGGGCGGCGGGATAGAGCGCGCCGGCAGGGGGAGGGGGGAGCGCGCGCGCGCCGGCCGTTGGGACCGTTAAACCGCGCGGCTTCACCACAGGGCAGCTGCGCTCGCCGCCCTCCCGACGGCTCAAGCCCCGGAGCTGGCGGTCGCCCCTTCCGCCAGGTAACTCACGCCTCTGCAGCCTCACGCTTCGGGTGTTTTATTCCCGAAACCATCAGCCAGAAGGAGAGGCTCGTCCGGAAACCGGACGGGCACCGGCGAGGCGTAAGACACACACCGTGCAGTCCCCTGCTCGTATAATAAACACCGTGCAGCCCCCTACTCGCATAACACATTTTAAGCGTATTCCCAACTGCTCCTCCCAGGGACAAAACTACCTCCTTCTCAGAGAATAATCTCAGGTGCTTCAGCATATTCAGATCGTGGCTTCCCGGCAGCAGCTCTGAGTCCCGTGTCAGAGTGCAGTCATAGCAAATTTTGCTGGCAATGAAATTTAAAGTCTTTATCCTTCTTTGTATTTTTATTTGGGAWTATTCAGGCTCATCGGTTACTTTGGGATTAAAACAGATTTTAGCAATAAAAATGAATGGAGAAGCGAATTCACTTAGGTTGACATGAGTTAACTGGATAACTACCCACAGATTTGCTTTGTATGAGGGATGATCAAGCGTTGTATGAGAGAGCGTTCGTGCTGTGAAATGACGCTGATGCTTCAGCTACGCAGAATCACACTGGCCTTGCTATACTCCAAGTTCCCCCGTTACCTTTTGGACTTCAACATGTCTGTGTAAAGCAGCATTGGTCACTGTTTAAGCATTGCTTGAATTAGAAGGGTGTGCTATGCAAAACAAGATGGGGTAAAGGCCACAGACTTCAGTTATGTCACAAACTAACAGTGCAGAAATAAGCTCATACTTGCCTGAGTTTTTTTTTGTTTYGTTTTGTTTTCCTTCAGGAATTATTTCCTGTATTACTCTTTTTGTGGACTTAGCTTTGAAGAGAAGCAGAAGTTCCATATACTRCAGAATGTAGGTACAAAATTTCTCACGTATGAAATTTTGTACTGAAGTTTTGTCGATGTATGGAGTTACTTAAAGATAGCTGTGGTATGTGTTGACACTGTTCTACTATGAAAGTGCCTTATTCCTATTTGGTTTAGCCTACTTTCAAAGTATACTAAGCTAAAAAAGAATAAGGCATCCAATCAGAAGGAGAGCACCGTCAACAYGGAAAGAATAATCCTGAGCTGCACATGTGAACAAGGCCACAGCCCTCTGCCACCCCAGAGCTTCCCACATCTTTTTAGTGTGTTGACTTTAGTCTACAAAGCCCTTTGTAAAAGGTCTTCAGTACTTCAAATATCTCATCACTTGCATATTTTCTTGATATCTTGAGATCAGGTCATCTCTTCCTTGGAGCTCTTACAGGAGATGTCATACAATCTTCTGTCTCTGGAACTAGCTTGAACTGTTAGTCAAATAAAACTTGACCATGTTAACTTTTGGAGCTCAGTGCCAACTGTATTTAAAACTCATTTTTTTTGATTTAAAAAAAGGCTGACTAAATCAATCTCTGATTTGTAGAGTGTTTGGAATTTGCTACCTGATGCATTTGTTACTTCTATAGTTTTATGTAGTAAATGCAACTACTGTTCATGATAAATGCACAATTTACAAAATGAAGAGTAAGGAATTGCATCAACTAGAGAAAGAAGCAAGGGAGATGGAACAAGTGCAATAATGCACAAGATGAAAAAGTAAACAACAATAACTTTACATACATAGCCCATAGACCTACATTAACTTGGGAAAGAGATCTTGAAATTATGCTAGCTACTCTATGAAAGCATCAGATTAGTGTTCAATAATAGTCATATGAATAAATGAAGCATTAAAAATTAGGAGAAAAGGAACAGAGAACAAAACTGTGATACACTGCCCTTATTTATAATTTCCTTTAAATATTTTTATTCATAAAGAGACAATTTTTGACTTGGATTATAATTAACAGCCTTCATGCAGAAGCATATCATAAACCAGAGAGATAATTACCAATCTTGTGTACTTATAGCTGCTCAAACTATGTAGGAGTTGGGCAGCTGCACTCTTCATCAGCTGAAAATTTGGAGCGTATTTCAAGAGTTATGCCATGTGCTAACAGTAGAAAATGTGTAGAACTTGCCTCTGCACTGGGTATTCAAGCCAGGCAAGGAGATCTACAGCAACACCTCTCAATCTCCCATTACTGTGAATCAGGAGCAATTCTGTTATGGGAATTACTGCACAAAGTTTCAGGTTCTGAACTTCTTTCTGCAGCAGAGATTTGATTAATTTTTGACAGCTGCTTCCAACAATGTTTCTGCACAAATGCTTAAAGTTGCGTTATTTACAATTTTGAATTTATAGTTTATTTAAGTATCATTTCAGAAGCAGCTAAATTTCCACCACTCAAAATTGATTTGATATCCCCAGATTGATTCACCGTTGTTTGGTAGGAGCTGAAGGTTGCCATTTTTCAAAGAGTAATTAAAATGTGCTTCTGCATGAGCTTTGGATTTTCAGCCTTACTATGGAACCCTGAAAGATCAATATTCAAATCTGCAGTCAAATTCAATACAGCCTTTTCCTGCGTGGAAAACTGCATCTTGTTCATCTGCTCAGGTCTGTATAGCAATATAGTCCCACCACCTATAGCTGAAAAAGTAGAAGTTGAAATAAGGATAAGGCAGTTGGTAAAGTATTAGAGGGGTGTGAACTCCAGTGTCAGTAAATAAAATAGATTTTCAGTTAATGGTTTGTGAATTTTCTGTAGAAACACCYGTTATATAGATTCCTTACTTGTCAATTACATAGTTGCAGCTTGCTGTGCAAATAATATGCACTTTTAAAGATTAGCCTAGCTGCATGGGACAGGCAGTTCCTCCTGAAATACTTCCTCAAGTAGTTAAATGATAAGAAGAACTTTACTCTTTCTACTTCCTTTCTAGCAAGAAAGACATGTTTTATACACTGCCATAAGATTTTTTTTTTTGCTTTTTCAGTTAGCACAATTGAACCATAGCTTCTAATAACCTTACTCCCTTTGTGTGSATATTTTGTTCTTTTTTCAGTGCTTAAACCAAAACAGAAAAAATGCAGCGTATTTAATCTCAAGGTGGCTCTTGATCCTAAACTTATGTCATTATTTTTTTTTATACACAATGCACTTTTTTTAAAAAAAGAAAAGATGCCCTGTAGTGTACTGAGGCTTTTTATATAGTAAAAAAAAAAAAAATCTGTTGCACGTAGCTGAGAACATGAGTAAAACTAAAGTTTCAACTTACGTTAATGCTTTATGTAGCTTAACTTTACGCCAGAACTGTACATCTTTTTAGTACTTACTCTTATTTCTTCATCTTGTAAAATATTACAGATTTTCTAAAGAATTTCAGTGGTAAGAATAATTGCCAGCTATACTTGACCTATAGATAAAATAGCTTACTTTTGATGCATGAATCAAGGAAACAATGTCTCAAACAAAATCATTTTGTTCAAATTATCTTCATGTTTTCTATATAAAATAAATATATTAGATAGACCAAAAATACCAAATTTCGTTTGAATGCATATATCAGTGGAAATCTGGAAGTCTGCTAGAGTCAGGATGAAAAAGAAATCCAGGAAGAACTGGTGGTCTGGCTCACAGCAAGTACAGTAATATTTGCTCTAGCCTTTAATATTTTTCAGATTTCCCAGACACTTGGTCTGTATGCTAAAAGATACTCAAGTATACGGTTAACAATATGACAGACAGTAATGTCTATCATGTATAGTATAATGGCGTAGAACTTACAGGATACAGTTATAAGACAGTAGGAAAAGTATGTATCATATCTGAGATACAGGCTATGGTGCTTTGTTAGCTCTAACACAGCACACCCTTCTTTTTTTATTTATCTATAATGATGTTTAACACAAGGAATGCTTGGTCACACTGTAGTTGGTTAAAGACTGGATCATGTCTGGAGGTCTTTTTGCAAGTTTTTTCTGTTTCYTTTGCTAGTAATTTACAGCTCTCTGTATTAATCTTACATGAAGTAGAAGCATTGTTTATGGATGATTATGTTAAGAATTCTCAGTGTGCTTTACTGCAGTATGACTTATCATAAGCATTTAATAGTTCTTTGTTTTATATGTGCTGTTTCCTTATAAGTACAAGGTGGAAAGAAGTATAAAATACTGCACAGACAATACAGAAATACAGATTCCAGAAGTGATTAATGGCCTCTGAAAAAGCATGATATAGTTCAATCTTGTGAGGTGTTGGAAACTTTAATTAATTGTATTATATTAAAAGTTAACTAGAATTTTAGGATGCTAATGACTTGACTGTAAATGCACAGAAATAATAATCTAGATACAAAATGTATAGAAGAATTATCTTTGAATGTTAGTCTTCTGCAAAATGACAAATATATAGTGTGTGAAGGTTTGAGGATAAGATTATGAAAGTAATGATGGTGATTCTGTGCTCAGAAAGCAAATGTTTCCAATGTCATTGACACAACTATTGTGCATTCAGAGGTTCCTGTCTTGGTAGCAGAAGCAGCAGCCTCATTATAAGAGATTTTTGATCTCATGTTTAAGCAGAGCTTCGCTAGAAGAGAGCCTAAATGTAGTCAGGAGGCTGGCTGAGTGACTTCAGCGCAAGGAAAAGTGCTGAGCATTCTAGGAGATACATGAATGGACTAGGAGTCTTTTTAAAGGTTATGAAGTCCTTCTTTCTCCCTGTGTCTGAAAACTCCTATTGAAGTGAAAGGAACCTCTGTCCTATTCATTTCAAAGGGGGTTTTGTCAGGAAAAAGAGCTTGATCAAAGTAGCTACTAAGCATGCTTAGTGGCTAATGTTTGCAGTTAAATGTATCAGCTGTTCCAAACCATTTCTATTACAAATGTATTTAAAGGGTTTAGGGGACTGACTGCCTGCACATTTTCCTCTTTCAGGTCACCAAAGCTCATTAGCGAAAACCTAAAATCTACTATGGAATAGCTCCTTGGGAGGCTATTAGATTTAAAACATAGAATCAGAATTAGGAGATCGAAAATTAAGTTAAAACCTTGAGTTCAACAGCAATAGGCACCATATAAAACTAATAAAAAGGCAACTATGAAAATAGCTTGATTGCCAAAATTATAGCAGGAAGATCCAATGATGAAAGATTCTTGAGCCTAGGAGGTGTTAGGAAGTTCTTGATTTAGGAATCATATACCAAAAATATCTATGTCAAGAATTAGGTTTAAATTGGTAGGCAAGCATGCTTTATATCTGAAGGTTATCAAAGGTATTGGGGAGGTCACCAATTCTTGAAAGGAACCTACTGCAGCTGTTTCCTATTGTATATGATTTTGGATTCCTAGTCAAAAATCCACTTGGCTGTGCTATTTTATTACAGCATTTAACAAGTTTACAGTAGTACAATTATGAAACCAAATGAATTTGTCTTAGAATTATACTTCATAAACCTCTGCACTTATGTGACACACTACTTCCTTAAATGACGCAAACTACACAGACTGGAACAACTAGTCTGCCSAACGGATAGCAAAAACTAAGGTAGCAGAAGTTTTAAAAAGGTCATTTTAGGTGCTTATAAAGACATTAAGTTTTTACCTTGTAGGCTGAAATTTGGTCTTCATCACTCTGAAAGTGCATACACATCTATATTAATCTCTCTCACATAGTTACAAACTTAGTGAGTATGCATAGAGCACGAAGTAAAACCATTAGCCACCCTTAAAAGTGCAGCTCAGAAACACAAGAATGTAAGACTGATATTTAAAATGTGTAAGGAGGGGGTAGAATATGAGGCAAAAATGATGCATTTGAAAACAAAAGGTTGTTTCAAAACAGCCATATTTTCCTCTAGAGAGTTTGTAATAGTAAAGGTATTCATAGATCAGATTATCATGCATCAGATTACAGAAATCACCATGTCTCAAGAGATAAGCCCACTGAAAAAGGTAAACATTAAAAAGCATTTTGAAACCACTTGTTATCATTTAATCTTGAAAATGATAAGCATTGAAGGAACTGATAGTTCTTTTGATATTTGACTTTATAAGAGATTCCAGTGTGGCATCGTTGATATCGTATGGCRTAATCTAGCAGATACTTCAGTGCAAGTGTAAAGGGAAATCACTTAAGTCAACTCTTTAAGTTACTYGCATGCAGATTTGGAAGACTAGCTAATGGCCCCAAATAACAGCTTCGTCTATGTCATTAAGTACCATATATGAAAATGAACATAAGGAGATAACAAAACAAAACAAAAAAAATCCCTCCTATATATTAGGAAAATGTCTGTATAGATTTTTATTATTTCCCTTAAAATAAACAACATCTCTTTCCCAATTTTTCTCCTTCCCCTCTCAACCAAAAAAAAGGAAAAGCTCCTCACACTAAACAAGGCATATGATGTACTAGAGTGACTTCCTGGTCATTCTGAATAGCAGTGCAGCTTTCACTACTCGCAAGGGATGTATGACTCATGTAAATATTGCATTTTAACTTGTTTCACCACCAGGAAAAAGGCAACTATACAATGGAATGACTAGCAAAGAGGAAAACTGCTGTTATAATTGGTGCATAATAAGTGCACAGTATATGCTGTCAAGTATACTATCAAAATTTGGAAAGAARCATTTGGCTTAAAAACAGAGAGATTTACAAAATTTTTATTTAGAAGAAACTAACAGAGAAAAACTTGAAAACTAAAAGTTTGCAAATATATGCAAATTTATCCCAATGTCTCACAGCTTTGGAGGCAAATGCAAGATAATTTTGGGGGGTGATTTTTAAATTAATCTATTTTTTGGAGCTGGGAGATCCCAACTAATCTTAAAAACAAACAAAAAACAAAAAAAAGACTCTTCCACACAACTGCCTCTCTCCAAGTATATCAATGCATTTATAAGTCTTGTCAATAAACAGGAATCATGGATTTTGAAAAATTGTCATAATTTTTATTCAGATCTCAGAACCCAGGATGTTTTTTAGGAACATTTAGGAATGTTCCTAAAATGAAACAGATTCTGAAAAATTCTGCTCCAGCACTAATTGATACTTCCTTTCCTCTTAAAAGCTTCATAATTCTGCTGAAGTTTAACATAAGGGTGGAAGTGGGCCTGCTTTCTAAAAATATATTGCAGGCATCTGTAAAAAGAAGGAATCAGGAAATACACAAATCATAACTTTTATAATTAACCTAAAAGCCACATCCTTACCTAAATAATCTTGAAAATTGCCATCTCCTGGGTTACTGGCCCAGATACAACAGTTTTTCTTCCTGCTCTTCCTGCTTAAAAATGGTAACTTTTCCTCTGCCCAGCTATTTCTCCCAGGACTGATACTGATCTCTCCCTGGAGATCATCTAGTCCAAAAYCCCTGCTCACGGTCACCTAGAGCATGTTAGACAGGGTGGCATCCAGAGGCCTTGAACATCTCCAGCGAAGGAGACTCCACAACCTCTCTGGACAACCTGTTCCAGGGCTCTGTCACTCTCACAGTGAAGAAATTCCCCCTCACGTTCAGGCAGAGCTTCCTGAGCTTCAATTTTTGCCCACTGCCTCTTGTCCTGTCACCTGGGACAACTGAAAAGAGTTTGTCCCCATCCCCTTGACACCCTCCCTTCAGGTGCTTATACACATTGATCAGATCCCCCCTCAGCCTTCTCTTCCCCAGGCTGAAGAGGCCCAGCTCTCGCAGCCAGTCCTCATAGGGCAGATGCTCCAGCCCTCTGATCATCTTTGTAACCCTACGCTGGACTCTCTCCAGTAGCTCCATGTCTCTCTTGTCCTGGGGAGTACAATAAGGTACAATCTATGGCTTCTAGAGCTATACTGGAAGAAAGCCTCTAGTGTGAATGCTATTTCACCGTTTGCTTCAGATTGAGCTGAACTAGCGGTCCTTGCTGGTGTGGGAAAGTAGTATTTAATGATTTAATACAGTGAAAATCAGAACTATGGTGTAGCTTGCACCAAAGTGTCGAGCCATAGAAAGACACTTTTGGCTGTGTGAACTACCTTTTTTTTTTTCTGCTGTGGCAGAACAGCCTCACGGGGAGCTTGATGTTAGCCAGATTGTTTGCAGCCAGCCTGACATCAAGGTACCTTGGCAAATCACAGTGACACAGTCTGGCTACTGGTGTAGCCTGTGGATACCGTGAATTCAGGCTGAGCAGGACAGGGTACAATCCATGGCATCTAGAGCTATGCTGGAAGAAAGCCTCTAGTGCGAATGCTGTTGTACCAGCAAAACAATACCTTTTTAGTATTGCTTGTTTTCCTTTTCAGAGAAGTGGGATGGAAAACACTACTGTGTCAGTACGAAGTCCCACATTATATTTGCTTTTATACTAGCAATAGTGTATTATTAGCCCTTTAGTGTATAGACCATCAGTTCTCTCTCTCTCTCTCTTTTTTTCTTTTCCTTCCAAGACTCTTACATTCTTTGCTGATCTTTTAAAAAATAAAATATATCTAGTTTTTCTCTGCAACTGGGATAGCAAAGAAGTTCACCACTAGAGCAGTGAGATGCTCATGGTTGCTGTTCCTCCACATACCGAAAGGAGCTTCTTTTCTTGCTGCTACTCTGATGCCTTCTCTTCCAGCATCACTCTGTTCCTCTGAAAGGAATTGCTCTAGCGCTTGCCACCAGTTCTGGGTCTCAGCAGCTGTCCTCAGCAGCGGAGGCCACCCATGCTCCCTGTCATGGCTTGCCAGGCTCAGACAATAACAGGATGGCAAGGCATCCTTTAACCAGTGCTTTCAAAACACCACTTTGAGAGAACAAGTTGCTGTGATTCCATCCACTTTTGTGGATGATAGCCACTGTGTAGAAATAACACAGCTCTAGCACTTTGCAGTGATTCCCCTGTCCCAAATCTCTGTTGTGAATTGTGGTCTAGAGGCTTTTCCCTAGGAAGAAAGATTGCAGTGGCATTTTACTGTACCACTAATTAGAGGGAAGTTTAACATTGTTTGTAGTCAGAGCAGTGTCATTGTATGTTCTGCGCTTCAACCATCATCTGTGGAAAATGAGACCTGAGAACAATCATCAGAGAAAAATAAGCAAGTGTGTCGCTCAATGAAGTTGCTATACATCAAGAAACAATCTTAGCTAGATTCTARGAAAAGTCAAAAGGAAAATGAAAGTGTTAAGCTGAYAATGAACAGTGCTGTGGCAATACTCTTTGTAGTATTCCCTCAGTGAATAAATTCCCACTTTTTATGAAAGATRCACACAAACTTTTTAGTTTTCTGTGATAATTTATGCAGTGAACACAGATTTATAAATCTGGTTCCAATTGAAGATTCACATTTTTGTAGTGCTTTGCAAAAGAGGTTAAGAAAATAATGTAAAAATACTTTCATTAGGCAGATGTCAATCATAGCAAATCTGATACAGTATTTCCTCTTCCAAATTGCTGTTGATCATTGTTCGTTGACCAGTTCAGAAATACCTTGAACTTATTGCCTAASAAATACTATAGATAATTTACTTCCAGGAAATTCATAGATTTATACCAGCTACTGCATCCTTTGAAACAGTAGTGCAGGACTGAGAAAASGCCAGTTTGTAAATTCACCAAACCAATACTAAGAGAAAGTTGAACAATCAGGAACAGGAAACTTTGGTGCATATTAGACAAGCGCTGTCACTATATGAATAATGCCATTCACAACTCTCAGAGCATTTGTATCAGTTTGAATTAATCTTTAGGGGATTTTTTTATACGGCTCAGTCTAGCTACTTATTTCTCTATGGCTGAACTTGAAGCTGGATGTATAGCGCCTCTTCCTTGTGTCCTATGCTCAGGTTTGCAATACAGACAAAGCYGTAGCTGTTGATAACATTTCTCTAAACTTCACTAAGATAGAAATGAAGAAAAAGAACTGAATTATGGGCATGGGATAGAGTAGGCAGGGATAAGAGGACACTTGTGAAGTGTGATGCCTTCAGGTTTGAATTTTCACACTTCACATTTAAGCAAATTATGAATAACTCAAGTTAATATTTATGAAACTGCAAGTAAAGATATACAGTGCAATAAGAATTGAAAACCCCCAGAAAAAATTGTTTTGACATAAATATTTTATTCTAAATAAAAATGTCACTCTGTAGAGATACGCAGTGAGATCATCTTCCTCTAGGTGAATTAAATAATTGAGGAGGCTCAGAATTATACAGGTGGGCACCCAGGGTCTCTTAAGG
This sequence comes from Rhea americana, assembly GCF_003343005.1. NCBI lineage: Eukaryota > Metazoa > Chordata > Aves > Rheiformes > Rheidae > Rhea > Rhea americana. The sequence goes on along the minus strand of NW_028185095.1, from coordinate 2,579,858 downwards.
TAGCTCATAGATGGGACACATCTTTGTGCATATATTCACTTTGACAAGTCTGAGCAATTATACAGCAACCACAGCAAGCATGTACCTATGGCAAGCATGTAAATGCATCAGCAGTGTTATTTCCATTAGATAATTGCAAGCTGAAATACTATAATTCTTGACACTTTGGTGCTACCTGATTTGAGGTGGACTAGGACAGTGCTTCCATACAAAATACTTCCTCCACTGGGAGTGGGGCATTGCAAATATCTTGCTTCCAGCACAAGTCATTGGGGAAGAAGGAGGATTTGTACGTGTAATTATCACTGTTTGAAAAAAGCAGGTTATTCTGTTTAGTCTTTTATTTTCAGGTAAACCATTCATATTATTTTTCAGTGTACTCAGAAAATTGATTAGTAAAAATAAATGGTATTTGTTTTCATAAAAAATTCTTTTGTTACAAGGTAAATATTAGTGATGCATGCATGGCAACCAACAGGTCAGAAGAGACTGCACAAAGGAACAGGAAGAGCTGAAAAGAAGAACAGAAAGGGCAAGCCTCATGAAAAAATGTCTAAAGTGAGTGCCCAGGCATTGATAATAAGCAATTGCAAGTGTTTCACTTTCTGTCTACACTGCCGCACAGTGAGGCACGGCAATTCAATGTGAGACAGTTCCGGCAAGTTTGCCTCTATGCAACTGAAACTTTGAAGGCTCTAGTAACATTTGTGCAATACCTTATGCATTTGTTCACAGAAAAATCAAGCAGTGTTGCAGGCTTGACGAGAGTTTCTAACTCTGAAATTTCTAATCCTAAGTAATGCCTATGACATTCAAAATCCAGACTCCAGGTGTTTCACTTTGCAAATTTTACTGTATATATGCTCATGTAGTTTCCTACAATGAAAACACATATAACAAAAATCTTGTAAGACACTAAGCAAGGGCTGGATTTTGTAATGTTTCAGTAAATACATAGATAATATCACTAATTATTCTTAGAAACAAAGGAGAAATACAGAAATGGGAAATACTGCCATTATATAAAATAAACAATGACATCAGAATTTTACTATAGATCTTCAACAGAAAAAGATACCAATGCAATAGTTACAGTTCTCAGGAGCCTAAATTTATCCATTCCATTTTTCAGTCCTGTTTTCAGTGGTTTTTTACTAATGAATTTCTTTGCCGAGTTCTTTCTTGATTTTAAACATAGATATTTTTGTGAGCTTTCCTTGAAGTCACAGACAGGTTAATCTTTTATAGGAAAATGACCAATAGAGCATAGGAGTTTCAAGGAGCAGTGATTCCAACCTGTAAAATCATCCAGAATATATTTCTTAACTACTAAGCTTTTTTCCTCCCAGTGTAATTATAATGCAATGTGGGTTTTTCTTTGATTGGAAAAGACTGGCAGATTTAAGCTCTCCTTAAATGCAAAATATGGTGAAGATAGAGATGTCTCCTCTTGCCTTAACTACCAAACAGTACTCTGTTATAATAACAGGCACAGGAAATATAAACAAACATTTCTTTGTAGAGAGTTTATCTATTCTTCTAAGAAGTTACCCATTCAAGGAACTTGATGAACAACAGATAGTACTCAAAATGCAAACAATAAATGCACACGKAGTAATGTCCACCGCTGACCCATAGTGACCTATAAAACAAAACAATCTCTAGTATATTTCTTGTTACATTCAACACTGAGCCTTTAAAAATTTCTTATGGTAGTTTTATCAGGAAAAAGTATATTACTGTCAAAGTGGAAAAAAAATACACAGATTTAGTCCAATAGCAAAWTCTTTTTCTAAAACCTCCAGCTTATTGAAATGAGCAGCCTCCCAAGTTTATGAGAGCATTCTCAAGCTTTTCCTATACTGTTCTAGCATCTTCCAGTAAAATATAATACCATATGGCAAAATCAGGGAAAAATAATTTGGAAAACAAAGCAAAACAGTTATTCTAAATTGCTATTAACAAAAGAAGAGACATAGCACTGTGCAAGTGAAATAACAATATAGAAACAACAGTTTGATACTTAAAATCACCACCAATGAAAAAAAAWTTCTCAGAATGTGATGGCAGTCAGTGAAATTAATATACTTATCTATGTATTTTGTCTGAGCTACATTGTTCTTGTGACTTAAGAACCAATAGTTATGGAGTCTGTTAGGAAGGTTGCACATTTATGAGAACTCAACAAGCCATTTCTTGTTGCTTTAAAATGGCTTCTCTGGTGGCTCTCTTCCCTTGAGAAATTTATTTTGGCAGGAAATCTTGTATTTATGAATCTTATAAGAGASAATATTTGATGGATGAAGGGACCAGATGGTTCCACTCTTCAAACCATGAGCTATGTCCTAGGGGAAATATTTTAATGCAGAAACAGGAGCAATGTATCTCCAGGAATATCCCAGTGAGCCTAGCAGCTTTAACTCATCATCTGCAAAGTTTAGATACCAACTGTGTATTGTAACTCCCCTTCTCCCATTAGCCACAAGCTGAATGTTGAAATATAGTAAGGTGACCTAAGTCACATAAGTTCCAGGTCAGAGATACTTTGCTTGAGTGGGACAAGATGAAATGCAGCTAGTGCAGAGCTTCCAGGAACTGATACCTGCATACTATTTAAGGAATAATTCTTCTGCTATGCTGGGCCTCCTGTTGTCCTTCCAGAAATAGCTGCTGAGCTACTGCATGGATCTGCTGATAGTCATGTCAGATCCTCCATGGAAGGATACGTGACATAGAAGGAGGCGTGGAAAATCCCACTTCTCATTCGGAATCATCACGCAAACATCATGTGAGTGAAACTGGAGGAGCAAACTCTTCTCTTAGTTTGTTAATAACAAATGGACAGTAAATTGAAAGACTGAACATGTGTGTATTTGGCATAGAAGTATTCTTCAGTTTGATATTTTGTTTGGAGACCTGTGTCCATCTTTAGGCTCTTCAGTAGAAGAAAGACTTTGACATGATGGAGCAAGTCCTGCAGAGCACTGCCAAGATGACTAGGGGGTTGCAGCACATGACATATGAGGAAAGCCTAAGAGAACTAGGGTTGTTCTGTTTGGAGAAGAAAAGGCTACAGAGGGATCTAATTGCTGTCTAAAGCTCGCTAATGGATATTTATGTGAGGACAGAACCAGGCTCTTCTTGGAGATGCACCAGAAAAGGATGAGGGGAACAGTTACAARTGGCAACAACAAAATTCTGATTAAATATAAGGAAAAAATTACAGTAAGTTTAGTCAAATACTGAAACAATTTCCCAGAGGATCTGGCGAATCCATCATTGGAGATATTTAAAAACCCACTGGACAAAGTCTGGAGCAACTTAATGCAAGTTGAAAGTTGGTCTTGCTTGGAATGGGGGTTGGACTGGATGACCTCCAAAGTCCCTTCCAACCTAATTAGTCTGTGATTCTAAAATGGGAGTAATAGGTCAAATGCATCAGTCTAAAGGGCTTTCCTATGAAACTCGATGAAAGATTAGAAAGCGTGCAGCCATTGCTAGTTCCAAACGTGCTGCCATAGTATCTCTGAGTATGCTGTCTCATTCTGTCAAGGGATGTTTCTATCAAAAAAAAAAAAACCCTAAAAAATTAAGCTTGAAAAAATGAAGGTACGTATCTAGTTTTAAAGACTCAATATGCAGTAGCTTTACATTGAAAGCCGAAGCTTTGCCTCTTTCTCCAGCTCCTCATCCCCGCAAAATCAAACTAGTGGTGAGATGATCAACTTGTTGATCATCTTGCAAGTATGATCTTTCTAAAGGAATAAAAAAAAAAAAATTCAAAAGTTACTAAGTTGAATCCTYATTCAAGCTGATCTTCAGGGATTAGGATCTGTAGCTCATAATGTGTAAAACAGCTTGTACAATTTTATCTATTTCAAGTGTCTTTACCTGTGATGATTTAGCTACCTGTTTAGTTCTTATTAGCATTGGCCCCACTAATGTCAAATCAGCAAAAGACAGTCCAGGACCATAGTTATGCACTTCTCRGACAGAATTGTATCAACAAGAAATCAGGCATAAAGATCAAACCAGTTAATAATTTAGTCTATGAGTTTCCCTAAATTCATTTGGAAAAGTGAGAAATACAATAAAAATGTTTCCACATAGTCTTTTTATCAACTTTGTGATATTTCTGATGCAAAAACCCTTAGCTTTCTACCTGAAAACTCTGGATCTTATCTGAGTTGAACAGAATTTTCTTATGATCTATTTTTAACAAAAGGCTATCCAGAACTATTAGATTTTTAATAGRCTATCATTTTAAAAGATACATGCATAATAGTAAGATCTGAAATAAGAAGTATACATAACAAAAAAAGAAACAAGTAACATTAAAAAAATTCATTCTCTTATATGGCAAATTTGAAGAGGAAGACAGAAAGATTAATTGCTGTTTTGGTTTTGAAGGATTCTGTCTTCTCCTAATTTTAGACTAACCCTCTTTCATTCAAACACTCAGCAATTTCAGATTGTCAGAAAATTCAGCATTATTCAAATTCCAGATTACACTCTGTTTATATACACATGCTAGTTGCATATAGAAGTGCAACAAGCACTGTACAGTTGAAATAAACAAACTAACTTCTCAAAGAAAGAGCCATTAAAAGAGTTCTTGCCTTTATCTTAAACATTTCCTTTTTGTTTTCTATCTTATTTTGCTTCAGCAGTATCTGTGATTGACTATGGTAAGAATTCATGCTGAAGCAGCACTGAAGAGTTATGTGGCTAGAATCTCCAGAATCCTGACCATCAGGAGTTTCTATGAATATACTCTTTTGTGGAGAAGATTGGGACTTTTGTATTAATGTAGCAATATTTGTATTACTTGACTTGTTTATCCTTGATTTTTTTTTTTTTTTTTTTGGTGCTGATAAGTTTCAGACTTGTGATTTTCACTCTAACTTCAGATATCTAGATGATGGACTCAAAAGATTATTCTTTATTAATAAAACAGTGACTCCATGTCGCCAGGAGCATACTACGGTACTCCAAAATAGGAAACTATGGCTCTGTTGTATGCAGCTTGCATTTTGTGCTTGCACCCGTTAAATAATATGTTTTGCTCTTCTCTGATTACCAATTAGAAAGGGAATAGTTTCTATATATGACAAGACAGTCATAAAAGAAACCATAAGCCTTTGCATACTATTGAGATTATTACTTTTCTGATGAACTGTTCTTCTGGTATTCATTACACTGCAGGCAAATATTTTGTAATGCTTAACAATCATTGTGAAAGTTTTTGCATTTCTCAGTTTTTCCAGCTCAGAACAAGAGTGGAACCATTGTCTGCTACAGCATCAAAAGATTTCATGACATTTTTCCCAATGGATCATGACGTGTTTTGAGGCACCAAGGATTATCTAAGAAGCCCCCTCTGTTTGTGAGTCCTTAGATTTTAACACAACATGCTGTACATCACATAGGCATTGTAAAATTAATCTTTTTATCCACCTCATGCTAGCCAAAATACCAGATCCATGGTAACTGGCACCCACTATCTCTTGAATTAATGACCTCCCAATGATTTTCTCTATAAAATTATGTTATTAACTGTGAAACTATGGTATTTCCCCTCAAAGGGCTGCTAATAATGCTAGCTCTTCTTACTGTCCAAGATCCTGTCATTCACATTAGACAGAAATGCTTCTCTTTTAGCCAACCAATAGTGGTAACTTCGAAGATGTTGGTATTCAAGTATCTTTTTTTTCAGTTATAATCCTGAGGTCTGCCGATTTCATTTCCAAAACTGGTAACTTTGACAGTTCTGAATTCAGTGGGTTTTACTGTTCTGCATTTGTCCTATTCCCAGGGACACTTCATCATTCACAATATACTTTGAATAAATTAAATCATTTAAAATATTTCCCTTTCTCAAATATACCTTTAATATGTTAGAAAAATAAATTTTAAGAAGTCCTTTCAACATTCATGTTTGTGTAGCCAGCACCTAAGAGCCATAGCCATGGATGTATGAAGCAAAAACCCATTTGTCTGCCCTGCGATTTATAATCTAAATGTTGTAGACTGAGTTTTTGCATTTCCTTTGAATAAAGTTTCATAGGTACTCAGTTCTGTGATGTGTATTTTTAGAACTGTTTTTATTTACGTTACCTAGTTTATGTGTTTATCATATCTTTAGGTAAATTCCTGCCCCGAGAGGTTGTGGAGTCTCCTTCTCTGGAGATCTTCAAGGCCCGCCTGGATGCAACCCTGTCTAACATGCTCTAGGTGACCGTGCTTGAGCGGGGGGAGGGGGGGGTTGGACTAGATCTCTGGAGGTCCCTTCCAACCTTACCGATTCTGTGATTCTATGACTGGGTATGGCCATGTTAATGTAAACAGCCATTTGGTGATAGTTTAAAACATTCTGTGCGAATTTGATATTTTTATAGGGATAAGAGCAAGCAACATTAAAAAAATCTTTTAAAAAGTCATTTTTTTATCGGTAGTAACAGAGCACAGGATGTGGGGATACAGAGAAAACTCTTCTCCTCATAGGTGTGGTTAGTGACAGGCAGCCAAAGTGGCATCACCACACCCAGGGTGTTTTTTTGATAGTTACCAAACACTCCCGAAAAAACAATGTTTGAAATAAGTTTATAAATAGATTTAACAAAACAAGTTTAATTTCAGGATGTCCCACAGTCTAAGTATGTTGCTAATAACATCTATTTTCAACTTTAATATTTTAATCCACAAACTGTTCTTTCCTTTTGCTCCTTACATTTTCTTTGCTAGGTGTGCGAGAGTTTGCCTGAGAATTGTTCTCTCCTGCCGCTGGCACGAGGCTTTGCAGGTTCTTTGTGGCTCTGACTTCATGCTTTTGTACTTCAGCATGATGGCTCCTATCCTCAGTGTGCTGCTAAAAATCATCTATGTATAGATTAATGTAACAGGCAACAAACAGTAAAAGACAGAGGATTATTTTACTTAATATGAAAGAGCCTAGAATAGGTTATTTTATTTGTAATTCATATTTTTCAGCAGCTAAAGCTGTTATGGTCAATAGTTTTAACTCCAGTTACTCCTGTCTGAGTAATAAAAGATAAACTGGTGTGTTTGGGGGATAAAGACTGGGCCTATACCTTGGATAGAAATTTTAGTTCTGTAGTTTTGCTTTGAGAATTTTTCAATATAAATCTTAAATATACAAAGTTTTGTAAACCTTCTTGTATGCAAGCTTTCCAGCATGTATTCAAAAAGTGACTACTTTAAGCATGTGCTTAATTTAAGCATGACAAGTGATTTGATAAACCGACTTACTTGTATGACTAAACTAACACATAGTTTGTTCAGAGGGACCAACATTTGTTCCAGGATGATTCATCAATGAGTAAGAATGATGCTATCCAGAGTTTTAATCTAAGCACAAATTTGAATAATGACCTGGATTTTTTTRAGAGCCGCTAACTAAGCAAGAAAAGAAAAAAAAATCATCTATAAAGAATTCTATGGTTGATATCATTACCTATTTTCAGCTATATGAGTCAGTGAGCTATCATCACATGGATTTTTCACAGAAATATCAAAGCAAATCCCACTTCAAACCCACACCACTTCCCAATATATACCCTCACTCGTCGATTCTGACAGAGCAAGTGAACGTATATTTGTCTGAAATAAAAGCATAAGATAACACAGATCATAGCTACAGCAACAATTAGCTTTCTTAAAGACAGTAATTTTCCGTGGAACTTCTGTCTAGCTTAATTTATAGAAAAAACAAGGAAAAAAAAGCAATGACAAAATTCAATTTGCTAGGATCTGTAAGTAAGTTCTTTAGAACATGTGCTGGGCTTAAAGGAGGCAAAATTTTTGCAAGATTGGAAGAAAAAAAGATTTTTCTAAAAAAGAGATGGTAATTAGTGCAAATATTCCGTAATAATCATGTCTGAAAGAGCTTCAACTGTCACGAAGGAAGTAAAATATAAAATATGAAATATAAATATGAGATATCTCTGGATACATAGGAGAAACATAATTTGTACTGGTTCATGTTTTGAAACATGAAGCTAGTTATTGTATTATATTGTTATATTGAGTATATAATAATATACTCAATCTGCTATAGTGTATTTCTGCTAAATCACATCCTAGAAGATGAAGCTTTGATGGACTTTCATTTCTTCCAGAATGTTCTGCAATGTGCTGCATGTTGCTGCCAGATGTAAAAAGTCACTTGGAAATCAAAAGAACCATTTAGGCAATATTTTTAATGCTGTATTCAGAACTGTAACGTTTACAGGCAAGAAGACYAAAGTATTGCATGGTATTTTTATTTCTTTTATGGAACTAAATAATTAAGTTTTTCAAGTCCTACCATCTGAGGACATCATACTTTTTTTCCAATAGTTTATAAAACTCTCTAATTAAAGATGATTTTGTCCTAAACTAAAGCAAATTTAAAAAGGCAGCTTTGAAGAAACAAATTAAAGAGAGAAACAGAAGAAAACACTAACTTGTCTCATTCTTCCTTGCAAGGGCCTGCTTCCAGATCATCAGTTCAGCTTTGGGGTTTTGTGGGTTGCCCCAGTTCTGCTGGACCCACGTTCACCAGTCAGCAAGTTTTCTTCAATCGCTGTCTGAACAGGATGGGTGATACCAACCTCACCTTCGCAGTCACCCAGGGAAAATYCACAGAGCTCTGCGAAGCCGGAGCGTAGCAGCCTGTATCTTCAGCAGCGCCAGCTGCCAAGAGCCCGAGCGCGTGCTCAGTCCACTCCGCACCGGCTGCCTCGCTGGGCAATATTCTGATCCAAAATCTACGAGTTGAAAGAATAATTGAAAGCTGTAACTAGTGAAGCTGTAAGCTCTACACTGCAACAGGACACTGAAGTGCTGCAGTAATGGGGTTGTATAGTTCCACCTTTTGTGAATAGCTAGACGTCTTCGTTTATAGTGGAAGCACAAATATATGGCAGATTTTATCTACACATATGTATAGCTGATGGCAGGGGAGCACAGAAGATGGAGCCAGACTCTCTTTGGGGGAGCCCAGTGACAGGACAAGAAGCAGCGGGCATGTAAGAAAAAAGCTTTACTGTGAGGGTGATCCAGTACTGGACCAGGCTGCCCAGAGACGTTATGGAGTCTCCATCCCTGGAGGTGTTCAAAACCCAACTGGACATGACTCGGAGCAACGTGCTTTAGCTGACCCTGCTTTAAGCAGGGCACTTYGACTATAGACCTGCAGTGATGCCTTCCAACCTGAACCGGTCTGTCCTTCTCTGAAAAGTGGAGATTCCCTATCATGGTTGAAACATCAATATTTACTAGATTAGGGCACATACTAAAATATCTTCTATTTTGAAAAATGTTCAGCAATAAGAATTAACACCTCTCCCCCTTTCTTTATTTTCATGATGAAAATTGTTGGGCAAGCTGCATGCCTCAGGACTGATCTGTTATTGAGAAGTACTGGAATACAAGAACGAAATACCAGACCGTCACTGGTATCAAAAGTTTTTCAAAAGTTTGTTATTTTAGCTAGCCAAAAGTAATACAGTGTGTTCTATAAAGATTAGAGATCCACACAGAAGATGAAAAAGCAACAAGATTCAAACTAAAAATAAATCAAGATAAATCAACTAGGAGAACAATCAAGCACAGACAGAAGTTGTGCCTTTACAATAAGGGATGCAGAAAAACACCTACATAGAAAGTACTGGACGATAGATTAGGAAGAGATTGCGATGTACGAAGATGAATATATCCAGCAACACAAACAATACTGTGAATCGTCTCACTGGCATCTTATTGCCAGTATGTCATTACCTGATTGTGCTTTTATTTCAATAAGATTACAGTACAAAACAAAAGGCCCCCCAAAAYGAATTCCATCATGGCTTTTGTTGAGAAATACCATTACCAATTATCTTCAGTGTACAGAACAGCTAGTTATGGATCAAGAGTACGTGCTATGTGAAAGAGACTATTTAGAACAGAAAGACAGTCCAAACTCTCAAAAGACCAAAAATCTGAATGAGGAACTATCTGTACCTTGTTATTCAGAGGCAAAACAGATGTGTACTAACTATGCAGTTTGTTAAGAACTGGCTGGAGTTGGTGTTCTGAGAGACATATGCATCCAAAAATTCTTTCCCATCACCTTAGACACATCTATGTACATACATATCTCTGAACCAAGATTTCAAGTTTCTGCTTCTATATTAAGACTCTGAGTATGAATGGCATGAGCAAAGCAATCACTAATATAGTGGTTGCCTTAATTATCTGTATTACTATGCAAAATGTATGGCTACCGCTCTATGTTGCGTGTCCTCCTGTGTGAAACTGTTATATTTTATCATAACAAAGTTTTTAGTTTAATACTTTTCAGTCTCTGAAATCTAGTGTTATAAACCAATGGACATCATTAGTTTATGGTCATCTTTAGCCAATGATCTAATATTGTAAACACATATATTCTAAGGATTAGTTTTTGTTCTGTAAATATGCATAGAAGTAGTAAGCTTCTCCAAGGTGAGTTTTGGGACTGATACAGTTACTATTGTTAATGACCTGGGCACAGAAAGTAGGATGTGTTAGTTAAATTTGCTAATGACRCAATGGTGTCCTAGCTATATGGCTAATGATCAAATTATACAGAAAGAGATGAACAGTTTCMTGGACAAATATTAGAGTGCTAAGGTGAAATTCAGTAGAATACAGGTGGTCTCACACAACTGAATTTCATTAATTGGAAACCAACAGTATATGTTGATTTTGACATGCCCACAAGCTCCAAGTGTGGATCAGATGAGRAAGGTTTTTATGAGAGAAACAGCTACATACTAGTGCCATTTCATAATGCACTGATGAGACCTTGTATGAAATATTAGGCATAACTGATTACCTGTTCACCTKGTGCACCTGAGGGCTGCCAAGATGAGCAGTGAGCAGAGAAAGTATCGTATGAAAAAGAGAGGAGAGGCGTACGGCTTGTTTGGTCTAACAAMGTGAAAGCTGAGAAGCTATATGATTGCTGTCTGCGGAGGTCTCAGGGCATAAATACCCTGATAGAAACTAAACAACCGTGGAGGAAAAAGAGCAAATGGATGAAAACTAAGTTTGAGCAAATGTAGTTTGGAAATTAGAGAGACTTCTACTCTGGAATGATCTCCCAGTCAGAACAACTGTAAGAAAAAAATTAACACATTTTGATAGAGCTTAAGAACTTCTAGAAGTTATACAATGCAGCGTGCAGTAGCATTGGCCAAGACTTTACTACATGAAGACCCTTGCACCACTGTGCTTCAGGGTTAGAGTTTTTGTTGTTTGTTTTTATGCTTAGTCTTTTAGCCTCAGACTACGTTCTTTGTTCTAGCACTAAAATCAGCATAGACTAAATGCAGATTGTATTGCATGGCGGATCTCTTGTTCAGAAATACCGTGTATGCAGGTTTAAAAATGAATTTCCTTCAGTGGCACAGAAAGCTTGCAAGTCCTCCTAATGACACACGAAGAGGGAATTGCCTTGCAGTTATAAAAAGCAGGTCATTGACACCGAAGAGTGAAACACATTCCCAAATAGAGCAGCCTTTGTAGAATGCCAATGCAATTTTCGTGGACCATTCACATCCATTAAGCTCTGACCCAGAAGTAAAGGCAGGTAACTATTGCACTAATTTTATTGCTACGCTTAGTTGGGAGCAGGAATAAATTTAGCTTGGTTTACTTTGTAGATTAGACTGTGGTTTTAATATGCTTTTTAGAAGATGCTCTATAAAAAATTTTATAAAAATCTTTTCTAAAATCTCTGAAAATTTGAATAGATGCTATTGTCTACAGGGCTTAAGTAAGAATTCATTTAAATTTCAAACAGAAAAGACAAAATGTACAACATCAGTTAAAAGCAGTTAAAAGAATGACAAGAAAATCTTAGATTTTGTTTATTTACTTGAAAATAATGCTCCTGCTAAAAGGAGCAAGAACTCCTCCTACATTTTTGCAATGCTAACATCAGAAGTTTTAAAAGAAATCTTGTTTTCTAGCTTGCCTTTTTCTGAGAAATGTAAAATTCAAATCTTTTTACCCAGCTTTTTACTGCTTTGGATCCAGAAGCAGACAGCAAATGTTAACTGCTCATCAGTTGGCATGCATACTTTTTGTTTTACTGTAGAACAAAATTGAAATAAACTTCTGATTTAAGAGGTCCCCTAACTCATGTAAATTCTCAAAGAGAAGAAATCTTATTTTATCTTTTAAGAGATCATTTAAAAAATTATGTGGGCTGATAGTAAAAGGATTTCCAGAGTCAGGTGTAAGGTTTATTTCCAATATTAATGTAGTTTACATACAGAATATACTGCAGAGCTGTAACTAACTATTAGTCAGGTTAGAGGAAAAATCCGAGTGTTACCCAGTCAGATTACCTGAATGAAGCTCTGACAACTGGACTTGGAGAGATTCATACTGATGTGAGAAATTCAGTGATTACGTTTGATCTTACTGTAAAATCAGGAGCAGTGCAGGGCTGGAGAAGGCACAGAGACATCTTTTCCTCCCAYGGTGGTGACATTTCAGCAAGCAGTGGCAAAGCGGTCTGACCGTTGCCACGGCCCTACCACCGCGGGGCGAGCAGATAGCTCGGGGCTAGCACTTGGACGATTTTATGCATCTTCAGACAGGCCGCCTTCACTACCTGTGCGCGTGCAGCCTGCTGCTGGGCACAGCGAGATGAAACAGCTGTCATTTAGCATCTACTCTGCTGTCCAAGTTTTAATGATTACCCCCGGAGAACTTCAGGACTACACACTATATCCCTCAACCCCCCAAGGATCGGAGGTTAAACCTGCGCCGCTGTATGCTTGGACGTGTGCAGCAGCCATCATCGTTTCCATCTGCCTGTGACTGCTCCGGCCAAACACATTCCAGGAGTGGGAATGTCTCAATCACAAGCTGTTTATAGCTCCTTTAATTAATATGCATCGATCCTTTCCAGAAAATCAAATTTAAGCATAGGCAGAGCAAGTAGTAGCTTATGGCAGCAGGATGCCGGGAGCAGCGAAACAGCCCTGGACTCGATGCCGCAAGCCTGCTCCTGCCAAGCTCGCAGCTGCCGCCGCCGCCATGGAGGCAGCTGGGCGGGGGAAGCTATTTTGGGGAGAAACAGCCACTCGCCCCAGCACAAGCGCTACCCCTGTCTCGGCGGGAGGAGCAGCGCCGCACATCTGCTGTCCCCCACCGCTCCCTCTCCCTGGTCTTTCTCTCTACCCTGTTTCTCCCAGGACAGGAAAGGCCAACTTCTTACAGTCACCCACGTCGCCGAGAAATCTCCTGTATTCTGAACGGCTTGCAGAACGGATACATTTGCTCTTTTAAAAATACTTCACGTCTTCAAGATGTTCATCCCCTAAAAGTTTTAAGATCAAAATCAATAAACCTCTCACCTTTTTTTYCCATGTAGTAAATAATTGTGTTCATTTTGCTGCAGGTTCAATTATCCTCCTGATACACTTTGTTCTTTTGCTATTTGTTCCATTATTTTAGTAGATACTTAAGTCACCCTTATCAGACAATTAGTAAGAGGATCACTGTAAATGGTTAATAGCAACATCTCCACTTGAAAACTAGTTAATAGAAACACATCGTTCATGTCCTTTAGATTGGCCCAACTTAAACCCCTCGCCAGCAAAGCACAAGAAATCATTAAARCTATTCATAGATGCTCTGGGGTTTGTTGGAAGCTTTCATTGCCTGCTTTTTATCTATGTATCACCCGATATGAAATGAGGCTTTTCTGCAGTAAAAGAGTTTAGGCTCAAATAAGCTGCTGGAAAACGCTCTGAGTAAGCTCACTGGCTCGGACCGCAGGACCTCGAACGCCCGCCCGGCTGCTCACCAGGCGTCGCGCTCCCTCGGCTGCCCCCGGCCCAGCGCGGCGGGGCCGCGGAGGAGCAGCTCGCTCGGGGGCACAGACTCGACAACATCCTGTTGCACGGATTCCGTAATTAATTTTAGTTTACTTAATTATATACTTAGTCTTTGGGGAGGAATACGACAAAGTCGCTTCAAGAACTGACAACGGGCAACTATTCTCGAACCCGGATCCTGGAGGCAAACACGGTCACGAGAGCTTGTAAACACCTGGACGGACCGATGGCATCGAACAGGCAGGTTCCCCCGGCACAGTCCTCCCGTGTGTCTTCAGAGCCACGGGCACCTCTGAGCGTTGCTAGAGTAACTCGCTGTTCCCCAATTTTTGCAAGAAATCAAACTGGCTTTGACTGTGGGGGATAAACATGATGGTGTCAAAACGAAAGAAATACAGAAGAAAGTGGACAAATTAGGTGTATTTGCCACTGTCTGATGCAGACAAGAGCAACAGAAATAAAAATGTGGAGATATCGGTAATTCCAGATTTGAAGATGGAATTGAACAGGCTGCGCTTTGCTTGCACTGGTGGAAGAAATCTTTACAGAGCGACTCAAAAAACTGTCCGGTGTAAGATCACTGAATGTGCCGGCTCAGGAGGCGATACTCTGAAAATGGCAGCTAGTTAAATTTATCTGACTTTTTGGGTTCATCATGTGGAAGCTTCATTTCCACACTAAGACCTCTCCRCAAAAGTGAATTTTCATTTGAAGACTTACAGTTTTGGTAGTTATTTAAGTGGTTACTGATTCAATTTTCCACCAGAAAAATCATACCTTCACCAAACGTTACATCAATAAACAACAGAAGCTGGGGAGATTATGTTATTAAAACTCTAACGTGGAAATTCCTAAATCTTTTACCCAACATACATAAAAATAAAATGATATAAATGTAAAAGAAAGCCAACAGATGTAGTGTCATATGGACTTGCTTAATAGCAATGCTTAGCCTTTCAAAAAAAGATTTACACTCACTACTAAAACCTGACATTTGCATTGAATAATTCATAATAYGTTGTTTATTATGCCTTGCTGCTTTTCTTATATCCATGAATCTACGTAATATTATTTCTGCTGTTAGTGAAGTAGATTGATTCTCACATATGCAGATATTTTGGTGTTAAAATGAAAATACATACTTATCTGAAAAAATGCTAAAACTCCGCAAAAACTCTCCATATAGTAGAAATGTTCAGTAGAGATTTAATTCGCACCATTCTTGGGCATCAGAATAGCTCTTCCACGACTACTGCGAGCAGCCTGGCCCGGACGACCTGCAGGCAGGGCGCACGCTGCCCCCGGCACGAGCGGGGAGCTCGCCGGGTTCAGCCCCTGCCGCACCGCTGGTTTCTGCCGCCCGGCCGGGCACACGCACCGGCTGCTTCGCAGTGCTGGGGGTTTTTGTTTTCTGTTTTTAATTTACTTTTCACAACCTGTGGACAAACTGTCAGACCGAGTGTCTAATAATATGTTTTTCAGCATGAAATGTTCTGAAAGTTTAAAAGTCTCTATTCTGTATGGTTTACTTTTCTTTCAGTTCAACCTCTGTATTAAGTATCACATATATGATCAGGCCCTATCTGTGCACAAAAAAATCTTTACAAAGTGTGACTGTGCAGCCTTAGTATTCTGGAATGCGAATGTAGAAATTTTACGTTTAAAAACAGAGCAGAGGAGGATATAGGAGACTGTTTTATTGCCGTTTCTCAAGATTCCCGATAACCACAAGAACGCATTAGGACTCGAATAACTGGCTCCCGAGAGCCAATAACCTTCTTCTTACCTAAAAAGCAAATTAATAGAAAGGCTATCATGACATTAGCTAAAATGCCAAATGCCTTTTATTTTTTAATTTATGTTCACTTTCTTTTTTGTAAAATAAACTTTTTAATATCTGAAAAACGAAGAGCAGGCTGGAGCAGGCTGCACGCTGTTGGCAACTGCAACTATGAGCAGCTGCTCTGGGCTGAGATAACGGTAACAGTGAGAGCAAGATGCTGCAAACCATTTCTTCCTCTTTTAAATATTTTTAAACATAGTTCATTGTTTTCTTCCTCACCAAATTTCCTGCCTGAATAAGAGTTTAATACTTGCAGAAACTTGCCGGTGGTTGGACGGGGGGCAGCAGGTAAGAGAAAATCTAAGGTCCAAATCTGTAAAGAAAATGACTTAGTAGAGGCAGAGAGAGATGCCCAGGTCCGTCGCGCTCTCGCTGCTCKCTCAGGTTATGTATATACCCCTACACACACACACACACAAATATATATATGTGTGTCTATATATGGGCTGGTTTTGTTGATGTCTTTCTGTATATTGGGAGCAAGAACTACAGGTTCTGTCTGCTGTTTCCTTCGTATGAAACTCTTAGGATCTGTGAGACTGAGTCATGCAACTACTATTTCTTATTTCTGTCCCAATTAATTAAACTGATAATAGATTAAAAAACTCCTTTCCCTGATTTTGGGGCTTAAATCCTCACCTCTTCCTCAGAAGCAGAGAACAGCTTCCACAACTGATAACAGATAACGGCAAGCACTACTAATTTTTGCGAGTTTTAYGACTCTTCCTGGGGAGGAAAGCAAGAGATAGGCAACAAATTACTTCCCTGGATCTACAACCATTCTATCACAAATTAACGACTGCTTCTGCTTCAGAAAGGTCTGATCCAACCGYGATTTGATGAGGATGAAACTTCTGAAGTAGGATTTCTACAAACTCGGTCCCTCGACCGGGGTGTCGGAAGGAATTTCCCGTCAGCCCCAGGAGGTTTTGCTTTCGCACACGCTGCTTCTTCGTTCGGTGTCAGGTTATACACACGTACCTGCACATGCTACATCCTGCAAATAAACGTGCATCAGCTGAGTAAAAGCTTTACATATATATATATATATATATATATATGTACTTTTTTTTTTTAAAAGCCAAATCCTTTCATTCTTCCCTGAATCTGGGGTATCGTCCTTTCGTTCCTTTGTATCGTACGACTAGTTTTGTTATCTGGACGTTTCCTCAGGGCAAGAACATTTGTTTTTATTTTTCACAGCACCAYGTGATTACCGCCCTCAGAGCGGCTAACAGCGAGCGACTACCGCGAGCAGCAGACGGAAACCACCACCGCCGGCGGCGCCCACCCGCGCGCCGGGAGCCGCGCCGGGCCCGGGCGCGCCGAGGCTTCGCCCGCTCCCCCGCGACCGCCGGCGCGGCTCCGGGACGGGCTTGACGCGTGGCCGCTGCCGCCCCCCACCCGCAGCTCCCACCCGCGGCCCCGCGCGCTGCTCTCCGCCTCGCCCCGCGCCCGAGCGAAGGCGCCTTCGCCAGACCACGGCAGSTCCCCGCTCTGCGCGCCAGACCCTCCCCGTTCCCACCATCTGTTCTGGAAGAAAGATCTCCAGAGCGAGCTTTTTTATATATATATATATTTTTTTCTGTTCTAAATCCTAAACCCTCTTATCTTCACTCAATTATAGACAAATTCTTATCTCGCAGCAGGTAAAAATACGAGAGATGAAATCTCTCCAGCACGTGCTTTCGGGGGGGAAAGGGAGAACGAGGGGGATGTTTCCAGGCAAATCAAACCTCCACGATTTTTTTAAAGCAACAAAAAAGTAGTTTAATGGAGCCAATAACTAAATTCAGCGTAAAGCCCGGCGCGCGGGGGAGCAGGCGCCCCGCGGCTGCGGGCCGAGGAGCCCCGCGGAAACCCCAGCGCGCTTTTGCGGAGCTCGTCTGACGCCAGCTCGAGCTGTGCTCGCACCGCGCCTCGGACTAAATTATCTGCTTACCTGTTTGGGGTTTTCTGACTTACGAACTTCTTTGTAAATTAAGAAGGCTTAAGCCACCACTCGGTTAATATTCCTCCGGGCCCTGGGCAGCGCGACGCTCGGCCGCTCCGCCAGCGCCGCCAGGAAGAGCAGAGAGGGGGCCGCGCCTGACGAGCTCGCCGAAGGCACGGCCGCGGTTTCACTCGCATCCGCGTCCTGCTTTGTGCCAGCCAAAGCCCCGACAGCCGTCGGCCTCCGTAACTTACCGATTCAGCAGCATCCCGACGGCTGCTGCCGACGGCAAGCGACTCACAGCCTCACCTGCAACCTCGCTCTCTCTCTTTTCCTTTTTTTTTCCCCTTTTTTAACATTTAAATCAACTTGGACATTGCTGGTTACGATTGAATTTTCTAGTGGTGCCCCCGGCCCCGTGCAGGACTGGGCATCGCTCTGCGCCGGGCACTTTGCAGATACCGAGGAAGACATCGTCCCTGCCCCCAAGAGAACATCACAGTAGCTTTTTTTTCTGGTGATTTAATCGTAATATTGACAACTTTATCAAAAATTACAAAACTGATATTAAAAAAATTGCTAATTCTTAGACTAGAATTTTTTTTTTTTAAAAAATAGAAAAGCATTTTTATGCTACTGCTCTTCTGGAAATCTCACATTACAACCCTACATAGCAAAATACAAACTGTGACTAAGAAAGGTAGCAGTGCTAAGGTAATGCARCCCACCACGAGTCCTCCAACACTTCTGCACCGCCAGGCCCAGGGACTCCAGAAYGATACCACATTACTTACAAACCTTCTGCAAAACTGACCGAGGAAATAGCTTTTAAGCTCTTTTTAACCCCTACAACCTTAGACTGTGAGTATAATAGACCTGGGACATCAGAGAAGTGTTAGTTTTTACTATGCAGATATTATTTTCATAGCTGATACCAGCAAAACTTTTTGTCAGAAGTGAAAATACGAAGAAAATCCAACGAAATAAATGAAAATAATTTCATGGTGTTCACAAAATGCACCATAATAGAAAGAGGAATATTTCCTTTAATCTCGAAGTCATCTCTGAATGGCTCAACCACGTCGTCACCCACTTAGCAAAAAAAAAAAAAAAAAAAAGGCATAATAAATAAATAAATAAATAGACAAGAACATGTAACATTTTACATCCTCAAAGAACCAAGCACTTAATAATCTACCGAGACCGCGATACGCTCTGTGGGCTCGCTTTACTCAGCCAGTCCAGCGCCACATTAATGACAGATAAAGCGTCATTCCACTTTCCACAATGGAGTGTTTTTTTTCACCTTTTAAATATAGGAATTCTCTCTTAAATTAGAAAGACGGCAAAAAGTATTTCTTTTTAAATTTTCATTTTAAGTCTTCTATTAGAAAAAATATAGATTTATTAAACAAAAGTAATGGGGTAGAAAGAAGGGTTGGGCCTCCACCAAAAAAACTATACTATGCTTCAATGCAAAGAGAAAGAAATGGCTCTATGGGCAAAATTCAAGCACGAGTGACCAGYTTTTTAATTGTAAAACAGGTGCAACATTTTTTAAAATGTTACAACACCGCGTGACCTGTAACGCTCACAATATTTACATTAACTGCTTACATGAAACCATAAAAACCCTAAAAGAGAGAAAAAAGAAATCTGCATGGACCGAAACAAACTGCTCCTAGCGCCCACACCAATGCCGTCACCAGCCCGTGAAACCCAGCGCGCGAACGCACCTCCCGCCGCCTGCCAACGGGGAGCGCGTGTCCCGGGCGCGCGGAGGCAGAGCCGCGCTGGAGCCGAGGCGGGCGCGCTGCGCGGGAGCAGCGCCGG
>NW_028185095.1:2472053-2560094 GCF_003343005.1 Rhea americana | reverse complement strand
CGGGGAGCAGAGACCCGGGAACGCGGGGAGGAAGGAGCCCGGAGGGAAGCGGTGCCCCGGGACGGAGCAGGGCTCAGGGCTCCGTCCGGGCGGCAGCAGCGCCGCACGGAGAGTTACTCCGGGGAGCCTCGAGGACGGCGGGCGTCATCGCTTCCACCACCACCGCCAGCATCCGGGTTAAAGACAAACGAAATAAAAGTGAAATAATGTTGTGCTACACTTCCGTTTGTTAATTTTATAATGGCTCATAGCTTTAGACTTTTAAATCTGTAGTGTATTAATTTTTTTCTACATACGTTTCACATTTCTCACTTAATATAACATAAATAATTTGGTTAATAGATTTAACCTCCACATTTCAGCCACATTAATATATATAAGAATCTGTTAATGGTATAAATAATTCTTTTTAAATAAAATAAATCTGATATGTTACATAATACTGATAAAAATTACTGTTGCTAATAGTTTTGTAAGCCACCCTTAGTTTTTCGTAATAACACTGCAAGATGGACACCGGCGTCCCGTTTGCGAACACCGTGGAGCATTTGCCCTTTCGCTCTACTGCAAAACCAAACCGCTATCGGTACGGAGCACATTGCTAAACCAGGGCCTCTGCCCCGTTAAAAGTAAACACGATGGTTAATGAAGTTAGGCCATTTAAGCTAATAAATCTAGGGGGTTCTGAGGGTTCAGTGTTACTGGGGATAAAAACTGTTTAGTTTACCAGGTGGCTATGAAACTTTAACTACAGAAATGGTTGACTAAAATAGTCCATCTACTTTTTTTTCTTTTTAATAATAAAATCTACAGCATCCTACTTTAAAAGTTAAGTAAATAAAAACGCAACCAATAGTTGCAGCCTTTGAGTTACTTGTTAGACCTGCGATCCCACATCCCTTTAGGAACCTGCAGGGTTGCGCTCTGCTGCCGAGCCCGGGACCGGAGCACAGCGCCTCCAGGCAAGGCTCCTTCCGAACAGACAAGAGAAACGAACACGCAGCGGCGTGAGGCGTATGTCATCATTACGGTATTACATTGTCATGCCTTCTCTCTGCTGTTAAATACAAAAACAGCATCTTTTACATTATCATATAAAAGCATTTAGGCTGTATTTTTATTTATCACTTTACACTGGTAGTCTCTTGTATGTGTACTCAATAGAAACCAAAGAATTTTGTACACTATTTTTTTGTACAATAAAAGATAAAGTGTGCATTAGGTACGCTTGTACATGACAATATTGTACAATATTTACATTTCAGATATCACCATGAAATTCTGTATTATCTATATACACAATGAAAATTTCTCAGAAACATTTGGACTATTTCTTATAATCACAATTTTAGTATTATAGAAAAAAATTTCAGTAATCATCTGACATTGTTACTGTAACCTTCCAAGATTTCTGATTGGCTTATCCAGCAACCACTATCCCTCCTAATCATCAAAAATATTGTACCACTAATCCACGTAGCACCCAGTGATGGTATCTATCTGTCTTCATATAAATATTGATATAACCACGTCTATATCAATACCTACACACAGACTTATGTGCATGTTCACGTTGATAAGCACTGGACCAGTAACAAAGACATTCAATGTTATCTGGAGATCTTCCTCCGCTTGGGTTTTGGAGGCTTCACTTGTCTGTCTCCCTGGGGGATTTGGTGGACCTAAAAATAAGCATATTTACACGTTAGCAAGGAACATTTAGGCAAAGTAACCAGTCAATAATAAATGAGTTACAGGATTGCTTGAGCTGCTTTTACGCCGCCCTCRTGGAACGGTTCCTATTATTTAATGTTTGCGTGGAAGTTGGAATTAAACGGAAGCTCAAGCACTTTAAAACACGCTGCCAGGATGCGTACGTCCCGGGTGCCACGACCCGTGCATCGCAGACCCTCGCTACCTCGGAGACCGGTACCGACTACATTAAGTCTGCAACAAAAACTGTAATGCAACGCCAAACGCTATGAGACTGATCTTCATAAATCACTGTGCCAATAGTGATAAAGCAAAACGCAGGTAGGCAGAAAATACTGCTAACGTGGAAAAAATGAGAGGTYGAATTCAGGCCTGCGGCAACACCATTAACGAAGAAGCTATGTTTAGCAAACTCTGTTTTCATTTAACGTTAAAATGAGAACTTCAATTTCACGTTACGGACTGGACTGATTTCGATGTGAAATGCTCCTTCATCCCGGGCTGCTCAGTCAGAAAGAAGCACAGCACGAGCAGAAGAGGCGCCGGGCGAGAGCGAGCTCGCCTTCGGGGAAGAGCAGCTTCGGCTCGCGCGCCGCAGCCAGGCCAGAACAGCAAATCCTTGGGCAACGTGTTAAATCGTTTCCTTGCTTCCTTCCYGAATGCCTGTATATTTAATGGCTCTTACAGAAGGAATACTACTTCAAGCTAATTATCCTGTTTGCACATGCTTTTCATTCCCAACAACTGACATCTGAACAGCAGTAGCTGCAAAAAAAATGCAAGTCACTACGAGGAGAACAACCGCTGATTCCCTGCGATTGTTTCCAACAATCGTAATATTCACAGAAATAAACCCTGATTACAAAGTTTTCTGTGACAAGATGATTAAAATATAATTCCAGACTATTAGAGCCTCGCAGCCTGGCACATCAGCGTTCCTGCGTTAGCGGCAACCGGATCAGCAAAGCCAATCGCAGCAGCTTCCCCCGGGCCGGTTTGGATCGCAGTCGAAACGCAGGCAGCATCCAGCTGTCATTAACACCGGCGCTACAAACACTCCGTGCTGGACCTGCCATCGGTGAACTGCCCAGCCCAGACACCCGAACCGTGGTGCGACCGACACGGACGACGTGCGGGCCACGAACAGGCTCACGGTTCCGTTTTATTTGCAAGAGGGTTACAATCAGGAGGTTTACTCCTTCTTTTAAATATGCATCTGTCCAAGTACCTTCAGTACAGAGCATCAAATATCAGGAAAAAGAACCTTTTATGCCTTCAAATGTTTTATAATTAATAACTTGAATAACTGCCAGTGACACGTTATGAGAGATAGGTTGTTCCATGCGCTCTGATACCCTTTTATGCACTTCTAAGTCTGCTTTAATGGAACTACAGACATGATTGTGATAGGAAGATCAGAGCATCATATAAGCCAGTTTTTAAATTAGGAAGATGCTGAGCGTGCGAAATAACAGTGCAAATATTTTAAAAAGAAGYACTGCTAGATTAGATCCTAGGAATACTCTTTTTAACTTACCGTCCATGACAAAATTTTTCATTTCATAAGACAACAAGTTTATTCAGAGAGTGTTACATTCTAAAGAATGATACTTTTAAATTTATTTTCGGTAACTAAGAAGTTACTGAAAAACAAATGGGCCTGATTTTGTATCATTAGTCAGAATAAAACAAGGCACGCRAGCAGCACTGGAACCGATCTGAATATTATCAAGCTGCAGGGGTAAAAAGCATGTCCAGGAATCCATCTTTGTAAAAAGTATAACTGGCAATGTAACTAAAATCATACATCTTTTGCAGCTTTTCAGAATTGTTAGACAGCTTCAGTTTTTAATACCAGAGAAATACTGAAAATTCCACATCATTTAAGAAAATGCAAACAAAATTTGTATTAAAAGGCAATGAAAAACAACATCCCCGGTCTTCAATTTGATACACATGCACAAACATTGAAAATAGAAAAAATTATTGCTAACATGAAGAGAGACTTACATTCCCAGACATTTTGTCTAGTTCACTCATGGCCTCATGAATAGCAGCTTCTAAATGGTTATTTAGCTTTCCACTTCTAGGGAGAAAAAATTAATGTCATCAGTATTGCTTAGTCACAGAAAAAGACTTCTAAGATTCATAGTAAAGAAACACACACACTCACCAGACATGTTCCACTAACTGCACTCAGCCTCCCAGGTAGTTACAGGACAAATAGCAAAACCAGACCTATACACAACATTAGGTAAACTAAAGGCTTCAGTTATAATGACAAAAGAAAATTAAAGACAGCGCTTTAATGAGCTGCTACTTACAACAGCCACAACTGAGGCTACAGCCGTGAAAARCAAGCAAGAGAACTTCACAGTAACGCACCTATCTGGAACTATTATTTTATATTTAAATAAAAACACAGTGTTTTGTGCGACGTGTTTTTCTTTCCATCGCTAGATCAGGAGAGCAGCAAGCGTCAGGCTCTCACGGGCCGCGGCGAGGAGCAGCTGGTAGGACTCCAGCCCTCAAAGACTTGCGGCGTTACCGAGCCCAGGGTACCGCTGGCCTCTGCCTGCTTCCCGCGCCACGTCACGCGCTGCGTTTACTTYGTACCGCTAGTTACACTTCAGCGGTACACTTAGGAAGGACTAAGGACGGATCGCTTCTTGAAAAATCAGTGCGTGTTCTACAAAGTCTTCCTCTTACCAAAGCATGAGGCTCGAAGTTAAATAGCCCTCCCACGTTCAATCCCCCGGAGGAACAGAAGTCACATCGTCCCTCTCYYGGAAAGCCAGCGCACCGAGGGCTAYGACAAACCGGGAAAGCGAATCCGCCGGGTTTCCCTCGTAGCTAACAGAGGGACGGAGATGCAGAGCAGAAGGCTCTGGAGCCTTCAGCTGAAGGAAGGGAGGTAGAATAGTTTCCTCTTCCAAATCTCAAGTTACCCCAAGTCATTGGGTAGCCCCATCCACACCTGATATTACACTGACGTTTCTGATTTATACGTATTTATTTGAAGCCCCACCTAAGCACCGTACTCAGCACTACGGGTCGTACTSCTACGGCTCCTTGCTCAGAGCTGCAAGCCAGCAAGCAGTACTCAGGCACAAGTGACAAGTGTGGAGCTGGGCTTAAAAGATGGGCTGGTTCGTTCTGGCGAGTCCAACTCAACAGAGACATTTAGAAGAAAAATGAACTTGAAGAGGAATGGCTGAATACGAGATGGGAGACAGACTGTCCTGGAGACGAGAGACACTTCTACGAGCGTCCGTCACAATATCCGTCTGGAGTGGGAAAGCGCTATTACCGCAACGTCGGAGATGCAGAAATGAGGGCAGGAGGAGGAGTGCTGCCCTGCATCTTAAAGCAAGATCAAGCACAGAGAGGAAGCAACACAGCTTGGCCCAAGCTGACACTGAYGGACTTGCTCACTGGCTAGACCATCACAGAAGCAGAGGTTTTCTAAAAAATCTTCCCCTTCGAGAAAGAAGGTCATGTCAGCCAGGACGTCCCTCCCTGGGGCTTAAAAGATCCATAGGGATGAACAGCACCGGCYGGAGACTGCAGAGGAAGCCGCACGGACAGACGACACCAACAGCACCCGCCTCGCTCCCCCTCGGAAGGTGTTTAACTATCGCTACAGCTGAGAGATCAGAGGGTTGGTCGGTCGTTCTTCGGATGAGGTAGTCCCTAACACCATTTTGCATCGGTCATCTGAGCTATGCCAAGGCACGAATCACACAGAAAAGTTAAAAGAAAAAAAAACAAATAAAAAAAATCAAAAAAAAAAAACCCAAAAAAACCAAACTCCCCCAAAACCTCCCCTTTGCTCTCTGCTCCTCTACGCTTCTCCAGCTTTCAGCRACGTGCTGGAAGCCTTACCGAGAGCTTCGCAAGAAAACTCACCCATGTAGGAAGTTGCACAAGTTTAACTAAGGCTTTGAATTAATTAGTTAATCGGGGCTAAAGGARTTTTGTGTAACTTCAAAATGAATTATTCTGATTGCGTTTAAATCAGCCAGAAGAATTAGAGGATAAATGGAAGTAAAGATTCTCAAACGAAACGTGGCACGTCCACATGGGTTTCTGAACGGCCTCACCTACGCTGCTTTGCAAAAACGAGGGGAACTAAAGCAACTTGGACAAACAAACTCTTCGACGTGACAAATGAGCGGCAGAATTTTGCTCAGAAGCAGCAGAACTTCCTACAACGGCACTACCACGAGTCCACCTGCACTGCAAAGGCAGGTTAGTAGCGTAACGTTCCTGGCCGGCATGTCCCTTAGCAGGAGGTTTTACATCTCAAGCTGCCTCCAGGACATGTAAAGTGTTTTAGTCAACTGCTCTATCGGCAGCCCAGTATGTCTTTATCTAATTTTTTCCACTACTTAACTTAATCTCTGTTTTTATCAGAGAATTAAAATGAAAGTGTTTGCAAACCAAATATGAAGTGCTTTTTAATAACATTATTTGCCTAAAATTCAAGATTAAATTAATTGAAGTTCWTTACAAACGGTACAGAGAAACCTCATGCTGTAACACAATTGATTTTAAATGGCGTTAGACTGAGGATAAATGTGTGTATACAGAGAACGGGTGTTTAAATGAAAGCTTCCAATGGAAACTAAAAGCAACTGCAATTTTAAATTCGTATTCCGCAGGTGTGCATACCACTAGTTTTCAAAATACCAAAAATTCTGTATTGACATTAAAAGCTTGAATTTYTGTTTTAACAGAACTGCATTTGAGYTGATGCTTAGTWCAGCATTAACAGAGTACTTAGCAGTTCAGTAGCAATCAGTCCTAACAAAATGAGGGCAAATTTTAAAACGGTATGGTACGGCGGCATAATTTCTCAGTTAAAACAATAAAACCTTAGCGATCCTCCTTAGAAGATTTATTATTTTCCATGAACTTGCTCTAACGTATGGCAATCCCGAAAGCGAGGGATGTCACTCCACTACATCAATTTTCATTGTCATAATGAAACAACACTAGCAATTAAAATAATCATAGGAAGCATTATATAATAGTCTTTTTTCCCCCARTTTTTTTCTTACTATACTGCCTTTGGGCAGGAGCTCAATCAACGACCTCTCGAGGTCTCTTCCGCCCTTATTATGATGTTTATGAAAGTTATTGCTATCTGGCCAACCAGCCATTTGAAAGYATTTAATATAAAAATAATCATTTGAATTATATTCTTAAAGCATTACTGCTATTTACACTGCACCATGAAGATGATATTACTGAGCAAATCAAAGTTTTAGAAGTGCCCATAACTTAAGTATCTATTTACTGCATCTATTTTGCTTAAAAACCTGAAAGTTTAATATCAAATAAATATATGCATCAGGTCTCTAGTGATACAAATAAATTTGTGAATRTCTTTTTTTTTCAAATTACATTGAAAAGATTCTAGCAATAGTTTCTTCTTCCTGTTAAAAAGCCATCACCTAACCTCTTTGAAAGCCTCTAATGGCCAGCGGCTCTTGAGAGGGACCGAGAAGGTGGCATGCAAGCAGCTACCAGATCCAAATGCACAGGGGACAGAGAAACTGAGGTGGAGGATGGAGACCGGCTGCAGCTGGAAGCTGGAAAAGTAGCGGAAGAGGTGCAATAGCTCTTCCCCGCCTCGAGTCCTGTTTGACTTTGAAGACGGCACATGTCCAACAGGAAGAGGCACGCCGCAGGCTTTACTCCCAAACGAGTGGGCCATGCTCAGGCTGCATTCTGAAATAACTCATTAAATCTGAATGGATGGTAGGGATGGTAACGATGGCAGTATTGAAAMGCACGTTCCTGACCAGAGAGCAGCCTGGAATGAGAACTATGCACTGAGGGATATGAAAGCACAGGARGAGGAGAACATGGTACTGGATGAAGACACTCAGGAGATACTTGCTGCAGTGGAACCAGAGAACACTAGCAGACAGAAGAATATAAAAACCTCTAAAGCTTGGGAAGAACAAAAATTGGACCAGACAAGGCTTTACGAAGGGAAGACTCCAGCAGCTATTGCAGAAGAGACCACAGATGGACAGGTGAGGCAGCTGCTACATCATGACCGGCTTCACGCCAAAAGACACGGGCCCACTAAGGACAGAGAAGCCTTGACCAGGCGGAACCAAGACAGCTTGGAAGGACGAGCAGTTTGCACCAGAGCACATCACCTTACAGAGCCTAGAGCAAACACCACGATTCAGGGAGCGCACCATTCCCCTGAGAGATCCCCAAGCAGAACACGGCAGCGATTTCTAGGCAAGTTCTCCGCAAAATGCTCTGGACCGTGCTTGCAGCTGACGTGGCAAAGCTTGATGCAGCACATCTAAAGCATCTGACTACGCTGACCAAATGCACTGCAATGACATTTGTTCTGGCTATTTGGTGGAAAACCTTAGAAACTGAACATGCAAAACATTCACGTTAAAAAAAATGTAACAGTTTAGGTTAGATTAACAGTTAAAATTCACAAATTTAGGGTTTTCTGTGCAACCTGAATTGCCCCTTGCTACTATCCACACTATAATACAGTTTTTACTTTCACAGACATTTTTTCYACCTCCGCCTAATTTAATGTGCATAGATGTGGAGATTGAGTCAGGACTGTGAGCAAAGAAGATTTTTGCAGCAGTGGTGGAAGTAACATTCATTGCCGAAGCTGGAAGATGCCGTAAGCCCGAGGCAAAGGAACTGCGGAAACAGGACGAGCGACTCAGGGCTTGAGGGATCCGAACGTCATGTTGAGGATCTGGACTCCAAGCTCGCTCTGCCAAAGATGCTCAACCTTTGTGATGTAGTTCAGGGTCTTAAAATRGATTTCTCCTCGGTTTCTGCACCGGTGTGTTCTTCATCACGCAAGCGCCCGGGCAGGCGGCAGCACGCGAYGGGCCGGGGGGCCGAGCACTCGCACGCTACGCTCACGACGGCAACAGGCACTAACAGGAGGCAGCTGTGTCCCCCGAGCAACCACTGCCTCTAGCTTAAATGTCCCCAAAACTTGGGCCCACGGGTGACGAGATGCAAGGTACCGCAGAGACACACACCGCAGAGAAGACCACGAGAAGATTACTAAGTTTTTCAGATAAACTTAGAACGGCAAAAAGGGAGAAGAGGAKGGAGCGACCCGCTGGTTCACGAAGAAAAAGCAAAAGGCTGGAACTGCTAACGTGAAACACGTACAAGCAGAAATACGGGACAAAAGCGTGCGGAAAGGTTGAAGCGACTCTAAGGAAAGGGGCAGCAGCAGCAGCTCCCGCTTCGCTGTGCGCGGCCGGGAGGCCCGGGCCCTTCGGAAACCGCGCTGCCGTCTCCTGCGTCTTCCACGCCTCCTCGGACCGGCTRGGCGTCCCCCGGCCCGCGCCGCGCGTTTCGCTTCAGACACGGCGGCTGGCCGGACCTCGCCTCCCCGCTCGCGCCCGGGACCGCCGCGACACGGGGAACACTCGGGAACTCAGCTCCCGAGGTCTGCGGAGCCCCAAAGCCTTGGAAGCAAAACCATTCCACCGACCCTCCCCACTAGTGAATAAATAAGCGGTTACTCACTTTCTGTTCCTTTTCCTGGCTCGGTTGTAAGCCTCTAGACCCTCCGTTAGTGTCTTCAACTTCTCCGGCTCCACCTGAGTGAAGGTATGAACACCAAACCACATTACCCAGACCTGCAATTATTAAACACCGCTTTTACTTTACTGCTAGACGTGCATTTTTTATGGAGCYTAATTTTCACTGCACCTCTAAGACACCAACCTTCCCAGCAAAGCACACACTCGGGTAAACCTGCTCGTACCCCCTCGTACGTACACGTACGCAATTCCTCTACGTGTCCACACCACTAGCAACAGAAGCATAAAAAGTAAAAGCATGACATCTAGGAAAGCAAAATTAAGAAGSAAAATCATATTTCAAAAATCGAGTTTTTGTCTTATTAATACGAACACTGTCGTTTAAGTCTCATATTCTGTACTCACATTTTACACATTTTTACACCTTTGAAACCACTCGGAATGCATTAAAATGTTAAGTTTTCTCATACACACGATACAATTTTAACATGTCATCAACATTAGAGAGTTTTACATCACCTCTAGCTTCCAGGTATAGTATTTCAGTATTTAGTTCAGCAGTGCTGCTAACAGCATGCCCAAATTCATTCCTTTTGCAGAAGGACCACAGGAAACACTTAAGTTAAAAGACACAAACAAACAAAAAACCCACGGCCCCTAAAAAAGCTTGCTTTATGCATTAACCAGCTACCTTTTCTGTTTCGGATAAAGGTCTTTTTTTCTCCTGCACTTAAGTTCATCCTTCAGTGATTTGCTGATTTAGGAATGAATTTGAGCATGTGCTCTAAAGGGCTGCTGAACTGGTACTTTAAGTACTTTAATTGGACATTAAGTCTCTTGAAATCAGCCAGAATATAGTATTACATGCAATCTGTATAGAAACCTCTGCACATAACCACTGGCACCACTGCAGAGGTACCAGCTATTACTAGGATAAACAATACAAACAAGAAAGAAAATGAATTACAGCTATATGATTTTATCATTTGCATGAGCTCAGTTAACTCTGCATGTTGTTTTGACTTGGTTCGCAGTCATTTCTGCATTGACCAAAAAAAAAGAAAAGAACTGAGAAATTCCTTTTCTTTGTTAGTAGCATTGTATTTTGTTTGGCTCATTTTTAATCTTTGCATAACTTCACACGACCTTTATATAACATTTGTTTCATTAATAATAAGTACAACTTGTGTTCTGACACTAAGAAAATTAAGTCAATAAATATGAATTTGTTAAGCATGCCTGTGTACAATCTTAAAAAAAAAAATAAATGCAACTTCCTTCTAAATCCGACCTTTCAATTACTAAGTAATTTATATTCACAATGAAGCCGATTTTCAGAAGCGACGACCTGAAGTTAACGGGTGAGCAAGTTTACAAAATCTCTGGAAATAAGGCTAAATAATAAATTATAATAAATATAATAATATTATTATTAATAGTAAATCCTTAGACCAAATTTAACACGTCTTGAACTTATGCATCTGCTAACAAAATCTTGGAATACTGCAGTTTCAGGAACTCGCAAGGGGGCCGTCACCACTGGTGAAACCGGCACACTGGGAGGCAAAACTTCCATTTTCATGAAACAGATTCAATTACACGACAGACTGTACTCTGGACAGCATGGATCAAGAAATTAAACAAATACACCTTGCCCTTCAGATTAGGCTTACTATTCGTATAAAACAGCAGACACTTAAAATAATTCATTCCCTAATCCGACGCTGTAAAAACGCAAATGCGTACGTGAAATGCTATCTACTCCAAATAACTGCTTGGAGCTGCCGAGGTTTTTTTTCCCCCCCGAGGAGAACCGTGAGACCGAAAGGCGCACGGCACGCGGGGGATGAACAAACCGCCCTCCGAAACGCATACGCTGCCCTGCCTGCCCTCAGTTAAAACGCTACTACGGGAAGCAGAGCCT
Source organism: Rhea americana (assembly GCF_003343005.1). NCBI lineage: Eukaryota > Metazoa > Chordata > Aves > Rheiformes > Rheidae > Rhea > Rhea americana. The sequence continues at coordinate 2,548,892 of NW_028185095.1, read as the reverse complement.
GCACTATGGCCGTAACGCGATCCTTATTTTTATAGGATGTCTGAGGAACAGCTAAAGAAAAAGCTAATTTTCAACCTGGACAGAATTAAAGCACAATACTGTAATTAGTCCAAGCCTTTGCCTATGAAACTGTACTGCGTGACAGAGATATGAAGGAGCACTAAATTGTAGAGTATCCATATCCCTGATAGCTCTGTGTACCTAAGCAGCAAACCTCGCAGAAGCTTGCATACATCTGCCATTAGATATATAGGAAAGTTTAATGGTAAATTGTTTTTAGGCAGTTCATATGATGTTTGGATAACAAGCGACTTAAATCTTAAGTCCCCAAAAGGAATCAATACCTTAATTTTYTGAATTTTATGATGGCAGAACATCAGAAAAATCTGCTAGCATTTACTTTTTTACTTCCATTGCTATAGGTGCGATGCAGTAGGAGCGCACCAAAGGGGCTTCCTCTGCAGGCAGGTCTCTCCATCGTTTTTCTTCCACTCTCTTTTTTAAGCTAGCCCTTATTTTGCTAGCATCTGCTTTTGCACCTCTCCTCCAAACACTAAATATTTATCCACATAACCATGCCCTTTTCAGAAACTTCTGCTGCTACTGCTCTGCTTCCCTTAGATCCCTCCTCATTTTTCCAACGACCAAAAAGCAGGTGTTCATTGGGAAAAAAAGTCACGTTCAACCTCTCTCCCCTCTGTCAGAGGGGCACCATTCAAGTTGCTCTTCAAACAGAAATATTGTTACATTTAATACCCAAATTCTTTTAAAGGTAAATAAAAATTAAGTTCATATATGATATAGAGAAAAGACAACACACAAGGAAATCCCACAGTATAGCAAAACTGGCGCTACAATTTAAGAAATTAACACTTGATCATACAAATACTTAAATATTTAAGATGCTTTAAGAACTCTCCTCAGAAAATGCAACTTCCCAGACTGCTACTAGTGACTCCCACCACGARGTCCAACCCTTCAGGATTTTCAGAAGCGCAGAGTTTCTGAGGCCCGTTTGCTCTGCGGGTCTGTCTGCCTGGCTCCTCCGCGGCGGCCCGGGGGCGTGCCCGGCCCGGGGGCCGCCGGAGCGCCCGGGCGCCGGGGAGCCGCACCGAGAGCCCCCGCCGCTGCTCAGCCGCAGCAGAACCGACGCGCAGCACGTGCGCGTCCTCCTCACGCTTCATTTTCACCTCTCTGTTTCGCTCTTATATCCCAGCTTTCTACCTCCGCTCCTGACCTTTGAGCAGTTATTCATAGTGCATTTCAGGCTGGAGAAAATTAGACATGCTTATTATTATTAATTATTATGACTCTACGAAAGATCCTCTGGATGTAAAGGCGCCCCGTCGCGTGGGGCTGGGTGACGGGAGCCTGAGGCAGCCTCTCCCGCGCCCTCCGACAAAGCGCTCTGACGGGGCCGCACGAGCAGCAGCGTGCGCGGTCCCGCAGGGCGGAAGCGATCCAGAGCTGGCTTCCGTGCCGTCCGAGCCCCAGCATACGATAAAGTCTACGCCATTAAATATAACGTTATGCAACAAATATACATATTGTTATACGTATATATAAGAGACAAAATTAAGGTAGGTAGAACGTATGCTTGCACAACAGCAACTGTACGTTTTTGTACTCACAAGTCGGTGAGTCAAGTTATAAAATTGCTAAGGAATGCAAATGTGAAAATTTTCTGCTGTTTACAAAAGTTATAAAAATATGGGCTCTTAAAATGTATTAAAAATAATCCTATAAATACTGATATGCAATTAATTTTGTGACATTAACACATACTTGGAACATGCATGCAGTGTAAGAAGTGCACCAGTAATTCATACAGGACAGCAATGTTGTTCACCTCTTCATTTCTCCATTTTTATTTAATCGTTTACAGTTCGTGGTCCRCCAAAGACCACTGTATTATTAAGAAATTTTTGCCTACACTTTAAAAATGTGTGTTATAGCTTGGGGACCTATCCCTTTATAAAGCGTGAGCTCCGAGGCAAGCAAATCCTGCTGGTAGGGCAGGCTGACTTCTCTAGAGTAAATACTTTTGTTCCCAAGGCTCCAGGAGGATCCCTTGCAAGCTCTGCAGGCACAGGCGCCCGCGAGGAGCCCTCTGTAAACGGAGACGCAGGGTCTGCTGAACCCGCTCYGGCCAAAGCATCGCCCCAGTTAATTTGCCGTACAAATCCGTCAGAGACCTGTCGGACTGCCTGGGTGAGCGACGTCCGCGCGTCAGCCCCAGGTAGCTTCGGGAGTCTGAAGCGCAGTACGAGCGGCCGCGTTAGACGTTCTCCGTCTAACGCTCCTTTTTTACTTCCATTGCTATAGGTGCGATGCAGTAGGAGCGCACCAAAGGGGCTTCCTCTGCAGGCAGGTCTCTCCATCGTTTTTCTTCCACTCTCTTTTTTAAGCTAGCCCTTATTTTGCTAGCATGACGCTCGCCAGCACGGGCCTGCGCCCTCCTCTCGATACCTGCTCTTGGCATCGCTGGGGGAAAGGAGTGCGGAGTGCTCTGGTCCGACTCAGCACGGCCGTTCTCACGTCCCTGCGACTGCTCTCSTACATCACATTCAGCAGGAACGTGGGAAAAACCGGTATATTTTTTAAGTGGCTCCATTTTTTTTTGTGCTGGAGAGAAAAAGTTACTTCACTAGATCTTTGTTTTCTGTTTACACATTTTTAGAATTTACGTTTTTCTACAATGGTATTTTAAACTAGATGGTATCTTCCCCATTAACAGACGTTTAAAACCTGCTGTCAAAGAGGAAAAGCTTATACATTTCCTCCCAAAAAGCRTATGTGCCAGTCAGCAACCTTTTACTTGTTACAGATTCTTCATTCTACCATTCAGACTCTTCAGCTAACCATTACGGGTTAGACGAGTTTCACATTTTGAAGTTTTCACCACTTCTGGATGTCTACATAAACCTTACACACCAAATCAGTTTCTTCAGAAACAGCCAGAAGTTCAAGTAATTACAAAATCTAAGTTAAACAATTTTCTGTTAAAGCCAAATATTTTTTGTGTAGTAAGTCTTTTGTGGACAAATTACTTAGTAAAGCATAATTATGCTTGAACAGAATCTTAACATATTTCATGGCATTGATAGAAATTTCTCATTAGATAATTACGGGATAAATTCAGTTCTTCAAGTTATATGTATGAAATAAAGTAATTTGTATTACTAGAGTAAGAGACAGAAAAAAATATATCAAAATAAAGTTTTGATAAACATTTGTGTGGGTATATGCATGTGTGCACAGGCATATAGATAGATATGTGCATATATATATATACATATATATATATATATAAATATACCTTCCCCTCCTCAGTGTTTTGTTGACATGAATTGTGAACTTCTTCTTCTCTTACTAGTTTCCCAGGCCATGAAGTCAGTCCTTTGATTTGGCCCCAGACCAAGTCGCCAACATTAAACGTCCTCGGCCTGTAATGTATCAACTCATTTGAAGAAGGGGAATCTGGATTCCTTAGGTCATCTTCACTACTGATGCTTTTAGCATCTGAAGGGCTAGGCACACACCCATTAATGCTTTTGGCATTAAAATCTCCATTGTAATGGATATAGTCTTTCACCAATGAACTCTCCAAACTATTCGAGGAACTTGGAGACTGCTCTTCCAGAATTAGGTCTTGTTTAGAAGTGTTCAGCAACTCTCCAAACCCTCTGTTCTGTTGAGGCCTATTTCCATTTATGTGTGCACATCGTTCCACAGTGTTCTCCAGTCTTTCCTTAAAACTCATCATAGTTCTTTTGTAATTGTTATACCTGAAATTCTCCTCCAACATTTTATCACTTTGACAGTTTCGTTGTGATAACAGTATCTGATGCTGCTCACCTTGTAATAATGGCAGTGTGGAGATGTTATTGGGCCTTTCATGACAAGGGCTACTATGGATATGGGTAGAGTGGTCTAGAAACTCATCACATTTCCACCTATTTATCTCACTGACAGGACTTTGCTCCCCTTCCCACTGTTTTTTGGGTGTGTTACAACTTGTCGATTTGTAATATTCATACCCATCCCCTTCACTTGAATTTTTACCATGTTCTGAATTCTTCAGTATTCGTGTTCCTCTAGTGTTTCTTATCCTACCTTCGTGATCAGAAACGGCAATATTTCTTCCGTGGATTACTGCACTGACAGCACTAGAAAGATTTAATGGGTCACCAATTGAGGCTGTGAAGGCACTCATGGCACTCAAAGCTGGAATGGGACTCATCTGTGTTGTACTGCTAACGGCAGTGGTGATTACTACTTGCATTCCTTTGCTTGCAGCATCTACAACCGCTTTGTAGATAGCGTCCACTGATGTATCACCCTGAGCAGCGACATTGAGGTTATCCTTTGCCTGTTGTCCGAGAGATGGTTCAGTTCTTTGCTGCAAATCACAAGATGTTTCTTGGAAAGGAGGAAGCATAGTGTTGGAGCTCTCAGGAACTGGTGTCATTCCCATTTGAGTGATCATTCTTTTGTTTAGGACAGCAGCATCTTCCTGCATTCTCACCTGAAAAAAAAAAGGATGGAAATTGCTATTCTGCTTAAAGTGCCACTTCAACAGATAAACTGTGTTTCACTTTAATTAAAAATTGGGAGGGTGACCTGGGCTACAATACACAAAAAATTTGATTTTGGTTATATATCAATTACAAAGTTTAAGGCTGAAAAGGTAGAYAGAAGAAAATAAACAAAGCATAATTTAGAAGAAAACAAAAATCCTCACTGTTAGACTTTGCCTCATGGCACAAATTGGACAGCCTTGCATGAAATGACACAACCTACCATCCACTGCTGTGACTATACTATCGTCTCCTCTTTTAGAATCYTTTTAAGGGTTTCCTCTTCTGAATGAAGTACTGCATCCTCCCTTTTCCTTTCAAGTCCTAAGCAACTCTACCAAGGTCAATATTTCTGTTCTCAACTATTTTCTTCTGTTCCTTTTTGGACCCCAATTTTTCTTCTCCTCTCCCTGCTACCTGTTCTTCTGGGCTCCTCTATGTTCTTTGAACTTTTGGAATGTAGGCCATCACTGTCCTTCCGGGACTGGAAAACATTTCTATTTTTTCCTTTTTGTTATGTGCTTCTCTCATGGGACACCTTTTTACTTCAGTCCCTTCTAAACCATGTCTGCATCCCTTCGCATTGCAGCTATTATGTCAGGCACTGCCACAGTAAACTGCAACCTTCAGATTAAAGTAACTGTGCTTTTTATATTTCTTGTCACATATGTAGGGAGTGAAGACAACCATATTAATGGTAGTGCAATACCAAAAAGCTTTAAGTAATAAGGGCAAAATATTTCGAAAAGCTCCTTTAAGTACTTGCTGCTACTAAGCGTTTATATAATTGAGCATATGAAGCAAAAAAACCCCTGAGAYACAGCTATGAAAATTCATACAAAACCAGACAAAGGTAATAGGCAATTACAGGACTGTGATTTTGCAATAGCAGTGAAATGTCTACACTGAGAAAATGACAGGTCTTCTTTTTCCTTCTTAGAGMCTAAAAGCACTCCCTGGCACTAGTATTTGCATGCTACAGTCTTTACCTTTTGCATTTTGCAGCAACCACAGTAATATTGAATAATACTAAATACATACCATAACTCTGTTTTTATTACCTATCTTGGTTGCTATGCTTCCTGTCAGTTTGTTATTTTAATAATTCAACTTGCATTATGAAGGACTGCCTATTTAGGCAGATAGTATAGAGGTATCATTTTGCAGTTTGCTGTTGTATATTAATCCTAACGGCTGCTTTCTTCAGCGTGCACTGTCTAAATCCAACCTAGCCTTTTCATTCAATTTCAGGGAGAATATAAGAGAACTGGTAGATATAACAACCTAYAATCAATTTTTAAGTTCCTAGTTATTGTAAAAAACTGACAATATTTACTTTTCATCACTGAATCRTTCAGAGTGACAATTGTCATAAAAAGTGAATTTATGATAATCTTTTCAGCATGAAAAATAATTTGCTATAAATGTATAGCAACTGTCAGAATATGCATAGCATAATTTTTTCAATATATAGACTGCAACATTTTTTTTTCCGCAAAGACAATATACTCAGCTTCTAAGAAGCAAGGTACAAAATCTCAGTAGCAAATGATACTGCTTTGCAAAATGCAAAACCTACTGAAAGAGGCAAGCAACCATATATACCATATTGTCTTCAACATTCAGCAAAAATTCAGACTTTGGAGGATAGAGTTTTACCTCCCGAGAGCCATGTGTTTGGATACTGATTTCATTTTGCTCTCTACCTGGAAGTTTTGGAAGAGGCATGCCATGGGGTTTGGGTTGTTAGCCGGGCCAGGAACGGGGGGCTGGCCTTGAAAGCCCTGCACGTTCTGATACCCCTGGAGAAGGTGCTGCTGCTGCTGACTTGGAGGAAACATCTGATTGTTGTTTAAGAGCGACTGGAGATGACTCAGCTGATGGTTATTCAAAGTAGTGTTTATAGATGACATGTCACCTGCAATTCAAACACAGGGACACACAGGTCAGCACAGTTTTCACAAGTTGGCAGGAATTCCTTGGCTCAAATTTTAACTGACTGCTAAGCAAATGCCTCTGTATAACAACACTTTTCCCCTTCTGTCTCCTACAGAATGGTCCTCACGGCATGCATCTCCTGCTCCCTATTCCTTTATTTCTTCACTATTGCTTCTTTTGCATGCCACATCTATGTGGACCCTTTCTAAAAGTCTCTGACAYGTCTGTCTGTCTGTCTGTGGAYGGTACCAGCCAAGTATGGCAGAGGGAGCTGCTAYGATACTCCGTGTCTTGGACTCTTACGCCTACTTCCCAAAGAGAGACTGCTTCAAACCGCACTGGGGTGGTGAGCGGGAGGAGGAGGAGGAGGGGAAGAAAAAAGAAAAAAGAGAAAAGAGGAAAGAGAGAGAGAGAAAAAAATTTAAAAAACAACAAAACTGGTTTTTCATTAACTATGACAAAATAACTTGACCTAACTACAAAAGAGCAAAGGCTTTTTGGATCACAAACTTGCCAGCCAACACCCTAAACGCTTTTTTAAAAAAACATTGAAGAGAAAACTTCAAAAACTGTATTAACTTTTTTTATTAAATGAAAATCTCACTGTGCATGAAAGCAAAAAATACAAGTTCTAGTAAAATAAACATGCTGTTGGACTTGATTTTACAAAATTAATAACACAGCTTTAAAATGTATCTGTTTCCTGATTTTTGTTATCATAAGCTCGTATTTTTTGTAAAGGTTTCAGAATCACTGGCTGATTGTATTTTACATGAAGAAATGAAAAGTAGGGTTGAGCTCACAGTAGTAATTTGGTAGCTAGGTCTGATGCATTAAGATACAATGCTTTTCTGCTCTTCACCACTATTTTACTCCTGCTAACAGTATATTTATTAATTTACATTGTCCAAACAACAAAGGAACAGCAGCTATATTACACAGTCTACYAAATTAAATCTAAAGAGTAGACACAAGAGAATTTAAATATAATTTTTTTATCACTTGTTTTGTGAGGTAGGTGCTTGTCAAATGAGAKACCCTGAGTTCCTAAACTACAAGATAACCTAAAAAAGGAAGAAATATGAGAACAGAAATATACAATAAAGGGCTCGAAGGGCAAACTTCCTCTTTGAACTTGTGCAAGGACTTACTTCGAGTGCTTTAGGTATTACTTTGTGGGGAACGTGCTTGTGGTTCTGGCACTTTTGATTCATTTGGAAAAATGCATTTGGCCATTTGTCATCTACTGCACAGCTACTCGTACTAACCCTGTGATGCCACATGCACTTGAAATGAAACGCTGCATCCCAGAGATGCACCTGAGCTTTTATTACTTGAAAAATTAAACAAGTCCAGTTGCTCGCAGAATGTTAAGGTATTCAGGAGGTCTAGGTGGCATCAGAATTAAGAACAGAAGATAAGGTAATTTCCAAAGCAGCATTTTGTATTACTGAATTAAAGAAGTGCGTATTTAAAATTTCTTACAATAAATTGTGTTTTTTCTCAATAGAAATAAACAAGCTGTAACACATAAAAGTCTTATTAAAAATAAATATGATAAAGTGGATTATTTAAAAATAGAAAGTAGAGTTAGAAATTCCCCCTCCCCAACCCCCTTTTTTCCTTTTCTTTTTTTTTTTAATCTGTGAATAAATTGAACTTACCAAGCAGACCTGTCCCCAGTAGAGGGTTAAGTAGCTGTGGCACCACAGAGTTATTGTTGAGTTTAGCTGGACCAGATGTAYTCCCAGCATTATTAGATATGTTGAGCAATGTTTCTGCCATTGACACCACTGCTGTCCCACCACCCAGGGTTGAGACAGACAGTGCTGCCACTGCTGATGATGTAGTGGTTGTGGTAGTGGTTGCTTGGGAGGAGGTGGCTATGGAAACCTCTGGATGATTAGCGGTGTTGCCCGACGCGGAGTTCAGGACACCTCCCACCAGCTGGGGATTCAAGGCCATTAATGCTGAGGCCCCAGAGACAGCTGGAAGGAGCAGGGGGTTGGAAGTAGTGTCAGTGCCTGCAAAGCTTGGCATGGGGTTCCCCAAGGGGTTGGTGAGGAGGGTCTCAACCCTGTTGCTCTCTGACTGAGTGCTCGGCAAGTGGTCGGGTGGGGCTGTCATCTGTGTTACTGAGGGCAAAGGGTTATTTTGCTGTTGCAACAGATCTGAGATGGTCAGATTGAAAGATGGTAGGGGAAGCATGGCAGCTGCTTGGGCTTGGTTCTGAAGGAGGGTTGCTAGGAGCTGAAAATGAACAGGCTGCAATACCTGCCCATCCACGTCACTGGAGAGAAAAGCTAAAGCAGCATTTACATTTGGGTTGAGAAAACCTAAAGGGTTGAGGTTGACCTCACACTTGCCTTCTCCTGCTGAAGGCTGTAGTATATTTAATAGATTCTGGTTTAGGAGATGTTGCTGATTCACTGGCAAAGAGATAGGCAGAGAATTGAGGAGGTTTTGATTCAAAGAGTGTGGAAGATTGTTGTTTGAAGAGCTGTTCTGCGGAAAATGAAGCGAGTGTTCGTGACCAGCAAAAGGGAAATCGCTCCCAATAGGCAGCTGGCTCTGAAGCGGGTTTCCAGCTGCAGTAGTGACTATAACGCCATCTTGAAGAACAGATGTTGTCTTTGTGATGGCAGGTTGGCTGGTGCCAGCTATGGCTATAGATGATGATGGTCCTGAAACCCCTGCAATGCAAAAGAACAAAATATTAATAGCGCACTGCCTTTTGGAAAACAGTCATCAAAGTTACAAAGTAACCATGTTAATCCAATAGAGCAGTGTTTGAAACTTGTGCATAGGAAAGAAAACATTTTGAGCATCCAGATTTCACTATTTCTTAAATACGAAGGAATCTGCAAGGAATTACTGCAGGTACTAGACACTGTGCCACATCTCATCAGAAATTATTCAACTATATACTTGTATTTCCCTTAAATTTTTTGAACAGTAAGGGGAGTTCATTCATTGTAATTTTTTATTAGTGTGAACCCGAAAATAACTATAACTTAAAGTCATGAGCCGTGGACCAATGTGAATTTAACTACAAGGATGAAGGATCAATGGGAGACATGGAGGGTGCTGTGGGAAGAGCGTGACCACATGATCTAAAAGCAGATGTGAAGCTTGCGCTCTTCAGGTTTATTACCAGATCTATTCCACTAGTGGGGTTTTGGAGAATTATTATTTAAAGCTTTAYTTTGGACTCTTGAAAAAAAAACACAATGATGATCATGATTATGATAAAAACAAGCAAAATATATTACGGTCAAATATAAGTTATCAGACAAAACCCCCCACATTATTTATTTAGAAAAAACTTAAGTAATTGGAGTGTTCTAATCATATCCAGCACTTGGCATGGAAGGAAAGACCAAGTCTTGCCAACTAGATAGATGTTACCAAAATAAACATTATTATTCTTCCCCCGTGTATCTTAATACCACTTTAACCAAAGTTGAAGTCTAAAAATAAATTATGCATTTTCTTTTAATTGAGGGAGGGTGTTGAATTGACAGTGATCACACACAAAACAAACATGAGGGGAGCCAAGGAGAATTAGAGCAAGTGAAATTACCTTGAGCTATGTCTTTTTACTTTAYGCATTGTATTAGAGAATGAACATTAAAAGCACATATTAAAAAGAACTCTGGTTTTAATGCTATGAAATTATTTTCCATTCCAAACTGCCCTGTATACACAGCTAATCTGAAGAAGATCCAAAGATACCATGTATCATTTATCTGAAGAAATACTATTTGAAAACTTATATGGTTAAAAACTGGTTAAGTAGTGTAAAGTATTGACAACTCAACACAGACTGGCATGTTAGACACCTGCCCGACGGGGGTCAGCAAAAAGCTGCYAGAAAGACACGGTGCCCAGCTGCGATGAAGGCGGTAGGAGCCAGCCGACCGGTGTAAGCGAAGGAAGCTAGAGCTACGGCCAGCAGCTTTGCCTGCTGCCCATGCTCCTACCTCGCCGTCGCCCGTTTCCGGAGACAAGGGGTCTCCGACAGCATCKCCAACATGGAGTGTAGCAGGGCGAAAAACAAAGGTTTTCTTGAGCACGCATTTGTAAAGCAAGATGTACTTAAGCTGCTGAGATGATGTGTCCGGGGGTGYGTGTACGCGCTTCCTTCTTACCAAGAGTTTTGGGAATATTCCACTATTTCTGACAAGCGGCCGACAGCAGATCGCAGTTCGGTCAGATGAGCAGCACWCCACTACAATAYTTGMTGGGCACTTCTGTTTCTTAACTCCRAATCATTCTCAACATGCATTATCAGTATTACTTGTTCCTAACACACGACTGAAAAACCTGGTTACTCAGATTCAGTTACACAACTCTCAGAGAAGTTCAACTAAAATATAACCAAATCTTTTCTGTTTTTTTAAAAAAACTAACCTCTCAAATATTTTAAACTACGTTTTTCTAAAAGTAATATAACATTTTTTAGGGTCTTTATGGCTAAAAGCAAATTTTTGTTTCATCACAGAAAACACCTCTATTTCTAGCAGTTTCACTCTACACTATTAGTTTCACTAATTACAGGCTTGCAATGGCTCAGTACAATACAAAACGCACAGTGATACACACTAAATGCCATACACTGTTCTAAGAAGAAAGTAGAGGCAGTGGGGAAAAAACCTTCTCAACTTAACAGAAAAGAAAATTTCAATTTTTTCTTCTTCTTCTTCTTCTTCTTTCTTTCTTTTTTTAAATACAAGCTGACACTCGGAGGATTTAAGTATCAGGAGAAGTCCCAAAGACCAAACCACAGATTTAAGAACTACAATAACAAAATCATTCCTATGAAGACTGAGCTGTACCGCTGTCAAATGCAGTAAGAAATACATGGCCCTCTTAAATGATGCTGGTAGAGTCATGGCTCGCAGGGATAATTCGCTCACTGAACGAAATGTCTGTCTCTGCACCTAGAGATACATTAAACATTGCTTTYTCCAGTTGTAATTTAGTCCAATATGGGCAAGTAATACCCAAATATCTTTACAGAGCTATTCCTATTGCTTGTAAATGATCTTCTGCATAAGAAACTTGCTGTCGTGTAGATAAAAATGGGTGTGATCAGCTTAATCTGACCTACAGGGGTAGTCTGCTACCTCTTTACTTTTTCCTTTTCCTTTTTTAAGAAATTATTTACTCTTGCAATAGGCAGAAGATGATATGTGCAAGTTTTTTGTTCAGTGGACAGGTAARCTTCCCTAGAGGAAATTTCATTCAATGTCTTAAGCAGAACACRGGCAGATTTTTAATTCAGGCCTGAGCAAACTATCCTATATTTAGCTCTCATGAATATAAAACCTAATTTAGGTTTTTCAAGTGGACCCAATCTGTTTMTAATTTATTTATGATCATATTTTCCATTCCAGTCAGGTAAATGATCACRTCGAAGAGTATATCTCAAACCTGCAAAATTGTTGCTCATCTTTTGCTGAATAACAATCTATTTTTTATCCCCCATTAAACACTACTTCCAGAAATCTAATCCGAGAGGTCTACAGCGCATTCAACACTTGCCCTTCCTCCAGATTAATTAGGCAATTAATAATTTGCTGTTGGRAAAAAAGAAAATCTTGATGGAATTTCAGTAGTAGGAAGAAAAGGTTTATTTCTATCCAGACTTGAGAAATTAGGGATTTGAAGACTGGTTTTCAGAAGTGATGAGCAGCAGGAAACCACTCCCTGTTGCTGTTAGACTTGTCTCACAGGAAGATGCAGGATGAATTAGGATAGAAAAGTTGTGAAGAATTGGGAAGTTTTGAGGCTAAWACACTATTCACAACTACATTCTGCAACAAACCTATCCACACCAACAGACTGCTCTATCAAAATACAATTTTTGAATCTCCTCCAAAACATCATCACTAACAAGTCAGTATTCCAGATGGAGAAACATATGCAAACCCATTCTCATTAAAATACAGTGCTGCCAGTCATCTTCTCAATTCTTTGCCCCAACCCAAAAGACAAAATACTGAATTGTTTATTTTTTCCTTACAAAACACACATAATTTCTGTAATTGAGATTCATAGCCCTGCACTAATAAGGTGCAGAACACTGTCCTCCCCTGGAAGAACGACGGCAGCCCTTGGGAGAGACCTCTGACCTGTTTCTTCCTGCAATTTCAAGATGAGATCTCTGAGATCCATGATGAAGCGGAGCAGTCTCATCTTTGCAACTCTTGGAGATCAGGTGTAACTACGAGAAAGACGCCCAACATCAGCAGCACAAAGCCACGAAGCGTTCTAGGAAATTGTACGGAAAAACGCAATATACCTCACTGAAGCAATAATATAAGCTATACTGCTGGTATAGCAGAAGCCGAAGTCCTGGCAGGAGACCTAGCCTTTCAAATCAGGCAGCAGCGGCAATCTGGGATTGACTCCGGATGTCCTTAGGGACCTGCCTTTATTCAGTGCAATAGCTTGAACTATACACTGTATTTATTAAAATTTTCAAGGAGGGCAGGATGACAGTGAAAAACGTRCAGTGCAGGTCAGCTGGGAAGGACGTCTGAGCAACGGAGCGCCTTAGAAATGCAACAAGGAAAACAGGACTGTAATTCCGACCATTTGTCCTTCCTTCGGGCTCCAGGAGGGATGGCAGAGGAAGAGAAGATGAACCACAGCACCAAAGCTGTTCAGCAGCGCACTGGCTCGCCCAGCATTGCAACCTGAAATACTTCGTTAATCCGCTACCTGGACTCCAAGACGACAGGCAAGGTGTTATAGAGAGACATGTGGAAGGGAGTTGAAAGCTAAGAGGAAATCACAAGTTTTACGGCACATTTCCTGAAAACAGGACATTTTGCATGAACAGGACATTGGCAGGAAACCCAAGGCATCATAAATGTTAGCTCAGTAAACAACAGTCCTCCATAACAAGAAGTTCCTAGAGTAAAAGTAGAATGAAAAAAAAAAATAAAGGAGTTACAATAAAAGTAGTAAAAGCCTAGGATGAATGCAGGCTTTGCAACCTTGCATATACTGATRTCTGCCAAGAGCCTTTACCAGTTACTGAAGAAAAGGAACCATCTTTGCAATGCCGTGAGTAGAAGAAATACCCAGAATGGCAAAAATATAGCTATTGTCTTAGAGGGTATAGGGTCAAATCAATGCTTTGGGAATCAATAAACGGAAATTCAAGAAGAGATTTTATATATATATATATATATATATATACACATATATATATATATATACACACATACATATATATAAAACACACACTTTTTCTAAGTTTTTGCTTTCATTTATGTGCATTTTTATTTTGTTTCCTTCTGAAAGCAGGTTTGCTTTCCTGTGTGGTTTGCACCTTCATGAACTGCACTGTGTTGCTTTTTCTAAAGTTGCCTGAGAGGCGCCTTTAAGCAGATGCATTCACACGTTATTAGGAAATCYGTTCACATTCACTCTCTCTGCTCACCTAAAATAAGGAGATTAGAGTGGAAGATATTTATCATTCATGTATCAGTGGAGTTTTACCATGAAATGACAGGAACATATATGTAAACACACTACATCCTTATTTGTATTTTTCCATAAAAAGAGTAGGAGTCTAAACAACACTAGTTTCATATACGACCCCTCTGGTTCTTTTAACTGTTTTCAACTGCTTGATTTCAACTTGATGGCCAAAGAAACTCACCTTGGAATTATACAAATGTTAGGATCAAAAACTTTGGCACCAGCTAAATAAGCCAAATCCTACACTTGCACACATCGGCCTGCACCTCACCCTACCGAAAGCAAYGCTGGCAGCTTTGCTAAGGGCAGTGAGAAAACTGGACAAAGGAGTGAGATCTTACCTGATATTTATTTTTTCTTAAAATATCTTTAAAACAAGGTTAAAATTATATGTTAATTAGCTCAGTAGATAAGTAAAATTACAATTTAATAGGCATAAACACCAATTTTTAGGATTGCATATTGAGTATCTAAAAGTTATTTATTGTATATAAAAATCACTGAAACCAGGGGCATTTGAAAGAGCTCCAGGTATTAGATCCTGRGCTTCACAACGAGTCCTGATACAGAGCCAGGTTTAGCAGGGGATGTTTGTTTACCCTGCCACACTCCAATACAGCACTAAAGATCACAACGCACTTGACTRTGCACACCGTACAAACGAAGCCATACAGTAACATCACTATTTGAGACAACGTTTGCATTTGGGATGGGTGGAACAGAAACACTGAAGAGTTTTGGAGAAAASAATGTGATCTAGTGGATCCAGTATTGGTATCTGGGTGGCGATCTCGACTCCTGGCCCTGATGTGGATTCATCTAAGAGACKGGGATAAATTGCTCTGTCGCATTCAACCTGATTCGACTTTAGCTCCAGGAGGTAAAACAGGGAGAGCTCGCCACTAGCTCTAAGGTACTGTGGGATGGGAAAGGGGAGAGGGGAAGTGTTAGCAAAAATTTCTCAATTTCTCAAGAATTTTACTCTCAGGCAGATGGGACAAAGGAAGGGAATGTCAACAGATGTTGGGCTGGTAGGACGCAACTAAATGTCCATATAATTTTGAATTCTATTTTTTTAAACAACATCAAGATTTGAACAGCAAGCCCCAACGGCTGTCCTCGGAAAGAGAGACTGGGATGTGAGCTATCGATTCCAGACCAAGCAAAAGGAAAGTCAAAGTAACATTTCTGCAGTAGGTAGAAGGAGAATTTTGTCTGCATAAAATTATATAGGAACACTAATGACTTTATACACTGTGAGTAATGCTCATCTCCCTTGCAAACCAGACAACTCAAACTGAAAGCAAATTGCTGCAGCCTTCATGGATACTAAACATATTTCCACAAAATTAAAAACACATCTAAGTATATTGTATTTTTATAATAAAACACAAAATTGCAATTCCAATATACCAATTAGAGGGTGATAATGCAAAGAATATTTTACAATACATTTCTCTATGAGAAACTATACATTATGCATTCTAACACTTCAATAGTTTCAACATTGCATTGATGGAATTTGTAGAATAAATTAACCAAGGAGACAGGTATTAGATTAGGCACTTAGGAAATTAAAAGTGCTCAAACAAAATTGYGCTTTTCCTTTCAGGAAAGCACTTTTAAAAATCAAAATCTGCAAAATAAGCAAACAAACAACTCCTTCCACCTCCCTGCCAAACAATATTGGCTGCATTCTGCAGTAATTTAGTGGAGGACTTGCTCAGTATCGTTAAGACATTAATATCTAAAACATTTTAAGAGTTTTAAAACAAATAAATCTTACACATACCACTTTTAAAATCTGCAAATTCTTACAATTCTGGGTATTAAAACTAAAATGTAGCTAGTATATTATTTAGTATATATATTTCTTTATTGTTTGTTTAATTGAAAACATTTCCTGTTTTTGAAACCCTAGTCAAACTCACATTCAACTCCTTGGTCATACAACGAGCTTCTTGCTAAAACCTCCACTCTTTCCTTCCTCTCCCAGGGTAAAACTCAGTGGCTCTCGCAGAAGGAATCTGCAAGATTCCTTTCGAGGAGCTTCACCGGCAGCGCACCTCCCTTGGCAGCCAGCACAACGCGGAAAAATACGGCTAGAAAGAGAGGGAAGTTTTGCTGTGCACCTTGCCCTAAGGTTATGAAGGTGTCAAAGTACAAAAGATCACTTACTCGTCCTAGTTGTTACTATATCGCAAAACGTTTGTGCAATATTTACTGAAGAGAGTCTCCAACCCAAGCYTGAGGCCTCCAGAAACTACTAAGATGAAATAATAGTAAAATAGGTAAGTTTTCAGTATTAAAGATACAAACGCGCTGTTTTGCATTAGTGGTAGGATTTTTAATTTCTGCCCCGCGCTCTCCCGAGACGGGGCGCGCTGGGCGGCCGATGGCTCGGCGCCGCACGCTCGCGGGCTCCCTGCCTGCGGCCCAGCGGCTCTGCCGCTCGCCCCGCTCCCAAAAACCAGCACCTTTCAAACTCTAACACATTATTCTGAGGGCAAAAAAGTCACCCAGGACTACAGCACGCCGTCGCCGTCAGCTTCTGAAAAGTGACTTAACCAAGACAGAGTCTTTCAAAGTTTTTTTTTGGAAGGGCAAAAAGCCCAAAGTAGGACAACGTAAGTGCTTAAAATTAGGCGTTTTCTTAAATTCCTGACTGAATCTCCTTGGTCTTGGTTCTTCTCCTTGCCTCGTCTCCTCCGACTTCTCCTCTTCTACATTTTAGCACCACTGCTGTTTTTAAAATGATTTGGGGAAAACCACTCTTACGTGCTCAGCTGTTAACAGAAAGCAGAAGCAGTTTTCTAATAAAAATCAGACCAGCCAAGGGCATGCGTCAAGGAATTCAGTCCTTCAGTATTTTCTGTGTCGGCACTTAGTCTGCTCTCCTCCAGTATCACTGCCCCACCGGCAGTTGTGCGAGATGCACTCCAAACGAGGGAGGACACTTTGTTTTGCAAAGTTGCAGAACTAAAAATCCTGCAGAAAGCATCATTTTCCTAGCAACAGTACCCTCCTCATCCTCTAGCAAGCTTTGTAGTTGCCCACTGGTTTTGCTTACGAATATTTTCAGAAGATGTGGAGAGCGAACTATGTATCGGAAAGATGGTATGTAACGGATTCACTTTTTCTTCGTGATCATCTCTTTAATAAAACAGGATCCATCTTTCTGCATTTTCTTTAGTAAGTCTTCTGATTTTTATTACTATAAATTCCTATAAAAGCATATGGCAGTTAAAACACACATTAASCAAAGGAGTGTATTATTGGGAGTTAGTGGCAAATTCAGATTCACAGCTCAGACGAGCTGTGCGTCTAAGCACGCGGGTGCTCAGCAAGTGGAGCTCAGCACAGCTCTGCATTTGTCTCGGAGCTAAAGCCACCGTGATTCATCACCTTGGTACAGCAGTGCCCGCGGGGCCCAAAACAGTAGGTGAAGTCAAGGTATAGCTGACCTACGCTGATAGTACCACGCTCCGAACTGAGCACCACAGCTGTAGCCACTGCCATCACCACCAAGGATGAAGGACGCAGGGGCAGGCTGGGGGGCGCACAACCGCACACGCCTGTGCGGGAGCCCAGCACCTACAGCGCCTGCCCCAGGCGGTGCGAGCAGCCGGGCGTGACCCCGTTACGAGCCCTGACAAGCCAACGCTCAGCGTTCATCTTCGCTCTCCCAGATCCAACCYGCATAACCAGACCGAAGTATCTATAAACAAAATATTCTTACGGTTCCTTCTTCCACTTCTATTAAAATTAGAGGTTTATGCATTTCAGGTCCCTATACTACACAACTGAGTTAATTAAGTAGAGACTGAGATAATGCCCAAGTTTTTCCAATTTGTTAGCACTCTCTAACAATAAACATTCAGAAATAGAGGTAATTAGAAAAATCTATTCCACTTCCAAATTTTTCATGCAAACACCATGGTAGCAAGTAGGTCTGCACCAAATGTATAAGGGTATATCACACGTTAACGATTATTGCACCTAATACCATTACTGATGTTTATTAAGGCAATAATTCCTTTATGTTCAGAGAACAAAAGTGGTTTTGTGTGCAAGTCTTCTGTCAAAAGAGTAAATAATTAGAATATTCATTTCAAAGGCAGGGTAGAGAGCAGGCTTGACCTACCATACATGTCTTAAAGTTGGATACGCTATTCTTCGTAGMAAAAACATCCTCCATTCTTTACAGTCCGTATTTGAATAGGAAATGAATAACTTTTTCCCTTCCCAAAATATTAATATAGGAACACAGAAGAATATTGAAAAAGTCGTGCTAGATTTCAAACAACAGTAATTCCTTATAATCACAATTCTTTTGTTGTTCCTGAGAAAAAGTCTCTCACATTTGTTTAAAAAAGACAAAAATCAATAGAACATTTCAATCTGCTTTATAGAGTACCTCATTGGCATCCTGTCTGGGAGTTATTTAAATTTAATAAGAGACTTTTCTCAGACATAACAGATTTCATACAGGATGCYGGCCAGCCACTCTTCCACGCCACTCTTTAAAGCCTGTTGAAAAGTTCTACTGATACTATATTTCAGTGATTATATAAAAGTAATTTTGGGGAGCAAATCCAAAGGCTCGCATATTAGAGTGTGCCACTTTGTACAAGTTTACTGGTTTGCAYCGTGGTGCAAACTCTGACCATAGTTATGTTCATATTTTCTAGAATAGTCTATGTTCTTTGATGCAGAGGAAGACAAGTTTTAGAGAACCAAGGGTCTACACTATGTTGAAGGCTACTACTACATCCAATAGTGCATTTAACCAAAATTTCCTTTTATTCAGATAAGACTTTATGCTTTAGTTTCCAAATATCTTCAAAGTACGGGTATGGTTACAGCACTATTCCTTTCCACCTGCCTTACAACCTAAACCATTTGCTTTCATGGCACTCCTGGAAAAGAAGAAAGAATACTTACCCCAGACTACAAAAAGGAAAAGAAAGAAAAAGCAGGTTGACAGAAACTAAAGTTGGAAGAGATGCTGTTTACATCACAGATCAGTATTTTTCACTTAAATTWAGCACAAATCTTTTGGTTAGGCTACGGATTTGTGCAATTCATTCTTCAGGAGACTTAGTGTTGTGCTATAGGCAAAAAGCAAGAGAGGACAAAACATTTCAGATGGCAGAGGATTGGCACACGTCCTGAAGAAGGCCAGAAGAGACCACCCTTACCAGTYAGATCCTCTGCATATAGATCCTCAACTTAGGTTGTGAAATTTCTTAAGGACTCTCTGCTAATACATTCAACACGCCCTCTGCTAGGGCATTTCAATGTTTAGTATTCTCACAAAAAGAAAATCATTAATTTCTTTGATGCTGAATTCACCAGCTTTCAGCCACTAGATGCTGTCACTGCATGTCTGTCAACAGGGTAAAAACAATTACCCCCTCCATCTTCTCAGATATTGGCCAAGTATAAACACCTAAAGGAAGGGATATAATTCCTTGGCTACATCTGTACTTCTTTGAAAGAGCAGATTCCCGACTGCTCCTTAGTGCTGGAGGATCTTGTGGCCAGCTTGATGCCCTCCTCTGCTGACAAGCCCACAGGATGGAGACAGCCAAGCCTGACTTCAGGACCTCTGGTTAGACAAAGTATAGACTTGACCTCTAAGGCTAAGATTCCCTGAGACCTGACTTGCGACCCCCWTAGCAGCTGTGGCTCCTTTGAGCTCTCTAGCGTTTCTGTACCCTTCACCAGGAGAGACCAGACCACCACATCCTAACTGGTTTTCTCAAGCTATCCACAAAACCAAGAGCATCCAGAGTTTCACTGCATATTTCCCTTTTTACGCTTCCAAAGATCTAACCAACTTCTATTTTTCTTTTTTCCTTGGACAGTTTGCATTAAGTCTGTTAAATCAGACTCTTAGGGTCCTTCTTGAGTCACAGTTTTCCAAAATAATGTTCCATGCTCAAYTCTGCATTCCCAATGATATTGCACTATATTTGGCTGCATTAAAATAGATTTTATCTGAGTTTCTTATATTTCTGATATTCAGATATTTGAGATACCTTATTATCTCTAATCCTATTAGCAATGGTTATTAGATTAGTTCTCTTGGTTTCCCTTATCAACTTTACTTCCAAACATTTTTTCATTTCTTTTCCTTTATCCTATCCTTTACGCATTTTGCTTTCTTAGCAGGGCTTGAAAGTTGACTGCTCAAGACTTACATACAGATTTTTTATGCTGTGAACATCTGGACTACCTGCACATTCTAACAGCAAGAATAAAGCAAATGAGCCAGAGTCTACAATAACATATAATACATAGTGATACCTTCCCTTACAGAAAGAATAGATAGATATAAAGACTACTTTTGAGGAGCAATGTGGCTTAATGAATAAATCTTAAAGCTGCCAAATTAGCAAGTTGGATTTTACCTTCAGTTTGTATCAGAACTGTGAGACCTTGATTAATAATGAGAAACACAATGTCAAAGGTTAACAGAAATACTAACATCTCTCATTAAAAAAAATGAGTCTAGGACTCAATCTCTTGGCCAAAAATATGCTCTTTTCAAATGAAYAGCCCTAAATAATCTATATAGATTTGATGCCAATTCCTCTTATGAGACAGCTGTTATTAAACRGTATTTGTAACACAAATATTGTAGAACTGAGAGCTGGAAACTTAATAAAAATGAAATGCACGTAACTGGCTTTCAAGTGCTCAAACTAGGAAAACCACTGAAAGCCGCCTACCGCATAAAYAGAAAATTTTATTTCAATATTTATTTCATTTTTAATGCTAGCACACTCATACTGAAAATTACCTGSAAACTCAAGGTATTATCTGCAGATGAAGGAAACACAAGCTAGAATAACAAAAAGGTTCTTGTGGTTAAAGCATAATTAAAAGCCTAGGCAATAACCACYTAGCTAACCGTGGTGATTCTCAGTATTTTTTCTCTTAGGAAGGATTTTCTGATGAGCAGCTATTCRGAATACTGGCACAGAAACAGAAAACAGATTTAGCAACTAAAATACATAAAACAAAGCAAAAAAAGCCACAAATTCAAATATGGACAYGGTTGCGGAGTTTCTTACTTGGCTGAACTGCTCTAGTACACACGGTTCACACTGCATGTTTGACGCTGCTCAACTCCAGGCACCAAAGTAACCACCCTGCTACACCCTCTGGGCAGAATAATTCATGACCTGCCTCCRCAGCATTTTTTGTCACATTTGGCATAAGCGAATACAAACACGTAACTAATTTTTATTTTAAAAAATATTCAACATTCCACATTTCTGCAACACTAAGATATCTCTATCAAGTAACTTAACTGAAATCAAAACACTAAAGTAGTCCTTGTACCATCCTGAATAAGCTACTACTRTGAAGGCTTGGATTTTGACCTTGTTAGCAATGACCTGGCAGCAATGGCAGTGGTTTCAAGAAAGGAACAMTTCCATTCCACTATAAAATATAACAAAATGCCCTTATCTGGATTTTAGCATGCTATGGGTTACATTCAGCTGCTATGGCGAAGCCACACWCACGTGCTGTATCTCAGGCAGGAGGTTGGATGAGGGCCCCAAGTCTGGGAATAACACAGAGACATCGGAATCTCAAATTTCATCTTAGAAAAGAAAATGGGTTTTTAGGCTTCTAGCTTTTATGGATATAAATAAATAAAGGTAGTGTATACTTTGCAGACCTCGGAACCAAAGAAACAAAAAACTTTACTAGTGAGGAACTGAGCATATTCCAATCTTCCTAGTCCTTGCCCAGATAGAATTACCATTTGCCATCTGGATAAGTCAATTTAAGTCCACATAATTATATTTTAAAAATTCTAACAGTTATCTTTATGGTATTAAAAAAAATTGTTCTCTGGTTTAACTTCAGTTGCTCGAAAGAAGGTTTAAGGTAAATCAGGAAAGACAGTTACAGCAGAACAAACTAGCTGTTTAGTTTGAAACTAGAGAACTGAACTAGCTGTTTAGGTTGAAACATGTTTCTTCAGGAGGCTTTGCCCAACACTCTGTAAGCCGAGCGCGGTGAACTGCATGTGCACACCTCTGTCCTGTCGCTGCTGTCCCACAGGAGGTTCGTGGCTGATACTACCACTGCATCTTCCTCGAACGAACATCTGCCTTCTCAGGAAGCAATTCAGCTTGCCTGGAGGCAAGAACTGGCAYGCAAAGAAAGGCTCTGGTTAACTGAAGGAGGAGGGATGACAAGCTGGACTGACTGCCCAAAAGGCGGTTTTCATGCGAGCGGTCCCTGCTACTCTCCTACCAAAGCAGGGCATGGCTATGGGAAAAGGCTGGGGTCAAAGTGATGGAGTAGGACCAAGAAGATCCCAAGATGTATTGGGGATGTATTTAGATTCTCTGAAGCCCACTCTTAGAAGCCCACTTTAATGATCTTTAAGCAACATTATTCATAATTATTAAATAATGCAAAATTTTTGTTAATCAGTTCCAGTCTGTATTTCCTGCAGGGATCTTGAACCTTTTCAATCCTTTCCCTGTGTGAGGCAAGTCACTACTACTCAGTTTTCTGGTGGTAACTGCTGGTGTACAGGCTCTGATCTCACAGCACCCTCAGTCTTTTATGTCCTCTGAAAGGCAAGTTAATGTAGTCCAACGTTGCAATAACTTCACAGCTTTCTTCTGCTGTGTGGATTGTGCCAACACAGGAGAACCCAAATCACTGTTTCCACTGAACTCAGCAGAGGTGGACCCCCACAGGGCTCATGCAAAAGGGATTCTGTAGCACGCACGGTGGTAAAAGAAAGCAAGCTTCTAAGGTAAAATTCGACCTTTCTTCTGTTCAGGAGAGAGTTCAGGGTCTCAGAATAGATAGAAGGTATCAGAAAATACTCCTTTTTGTCAACATGGCAAGACAAAACCACCATGAAAGGGTTAGCAGCTGATTGCTTGTGTCATAAACCATCAACATATCTAAGGAAAAGAAGCCCTTTTCGCTGGAATGGAGAGAAACCACTAAAAGCCATTAGAAACTGTGACGGGTATCATTTTAGAAAAAGTATTCTGTTTATCTAATTCAGTCCTGTATTTTGAGGAATAAACAGCTCTTCTAGAAGCAGCCCTGGAATACATATCAGGTTCTTCCCTGGGCTAATAAGACAGCTTGCATGCTTACAGTCACTTTCATTTGACCTGATGCATTTTATCTATGATTGTATCAAAYAAACACTTTGAAAATTAACCGAGCTGCAGGACTGAAATATCAAATAGAAGTATTTTCTGCTTAAGAAATTAACGCAGTATCATCTTTCAAAAATTCGTACTTTGTTCAGCCAATAGTAGTAAAATGAAATCCGCATTTTCAAGATGTCTCCCCTTTACCTTTAAACAGCACAAAGATAGTAATAGTTGCATACCTGTTTCCTCTGGAAGTCTTCATTGATGAACAAACCAGGAAATCTCGCTACACTCTTCCAACCAAATATACAGTTTATTCAACCATCTAATTATCAACTTAGTAAAATTATCAAGATCAAGGCAAACACAGACTTGACACTCGCCCTCCCAGGCCCCAGGAAGGTTATTTTGTAAACTTTTGTACCCCTAGTATTTGCTCTAATCTCTGACAGCACCCAGCTATTTAATGCAAGTGGTAGAGAACACATACCTAGCCAGGAACAGACACTACTAGCTCAGCCATAGCATTCTACGATTGAAGTAGCAGGACAAGCTGCAAAAAACAATTTATTTGGGCACGTGTTTGAAAAAAGTTGAGGTCTAGGTGTGTACAAAAGCGCATGGAGTTTATTTACGAGGAGCGTGYGGAAGTTAATAGAAGCAAAGAGTGGGCACAGGAAGGAGGCCAGGATGTTTTTGTACAGGAAAAGGGAGATAGATTTTAGTCTACCACTGTTTTTTTCTTACTGGTTTTATTTTTGAGTATCTGGATATAAGCACGAAATACGCATATTTTTTATACTGGTAAGTTCAGATTTCAAAAGTAGATATGCAGAAGGAAATCCATTTAAAATAGTCTAATATATTTCCAAACAGTCAAACATATGGGTATCCTTTTAAATGGAAACATACCTGCTTCAGSACTGGTTTGATTACAGCTGCTAACAATGCTGTTTGGTATCACTGGAGTGGCGGGTGCCTGGATTCTTGGCTGAGGTGGGTTCGGATGTAATGAATTTCCTAAAGCCATTCCTGACTGACTGAGCATCCCACAGTTCCCGCTAGCCTGCATCTGATTTATTAAACCTGCCAGATGGTTGGTTGAGCCTGGGCTAGTACCATGGACAAAGTTAGTGTTTGTGTTCTGGCAGTGCATACCTTCCCCTCTCAAGGGTAAACTCTGTGCCAGTGAATTCTGAAGAGTGCCAGGGTTCATATTGGTGTCTGCAAAATGCATCTGGTTACCAGAGCAAGGTAAAACAGTGTTTGAGCTCCCACAACTGGTGGTACTATTGCTGCTCATATGAGAGCTTTGACAACTCATGGACTGAAGTAACTGGGACATTGAACTGATGGGAAATGAGCTTTGACTTTGTTTTCTTATCAAATCGGATCCAGCCTTGGAGACTCCAGAACTGTCCAATTGAGACTGTCTCAGCAAACTCAAAACCGTGGTGGTTGGCTGCTTTCTTTTTCTCAAGGGATCTTTTTGCTGAGACATCAGTTTATCTCTCAGTGCTGCTCGACCACTTTGCCCTTCGCTTGTTGGTAGGAGCACATTGGCAGCAGGAGGGAACATGGTATTTAAAGTGCTATGTCCTTCGTTGTTGCCACCACTGGCAACAGGTCCAGAACTGCTACTGCTGTTATTGTTGTTACCAGCAAGTTTATTTTGATTTGCTAGCTGTGCTTTGGCTGCTGCTGAGAGTAAACTACTTGCTGGAAAAGAGGCAGCGTTGTGCTGGTTCAAGATCTGATTTAAAGGCATTCCCAGCAAACCAGGCTGACTCTTCAAGGAACCACTTCCAGTCGATGCAGTAGAAAAAACTGCATTGTTTGGAGGATTTAATACATTACTCATTCCAGCAATTAATGGGTTAGGGATGTCCTTGTATTGATTAAGTCCATCATGCTTGGTGGAAGGGCTAGATGGCATAGATGGTCTGGGTGAGCCTATCGTTGACCTTGGGGATCTGGGAGGAACTTTAATACCACTACATGATGATTGTGGTCCTACTGGAGGCAGCAGGAAATTTCCATGATCTGATGACGTGGAAGAAGAACGTGATCTTTGGGGAGAAGCCTCAATCCTTCCAATCCCAGACCCCATCATGTGAACTGGAGATGTCACTGGTGAAGGAGAGAGGGAAGTTGAAGCTGAATGTTGAACTCTTTGAACATGACTTCCATGGTTCATGTGACCAGGTTTTACAGTTGGCAAAGGAAGATTACTTGGCAAAGGGACRACAGCAGGAGGCATGCTTACATTCATCACAGGTACCTGAGAGTGGACATTTGAATGGAAAGTAGTTGGGTTAATGATAACAGGATTCTGATTCACTGGTTTGCTAGGAATAGGGTCAAGTATGCCAAGTGGATCCTTTTCTGATGTTAATGGCTTTTTCTGAAGAGCACAAGAAGGCGGTGGAGGAGGTGGAGGTGGACCTTGGGGYGGTTTATGGTGAAACATTGCTCGTGGTATTTCCATACCAGCTGAAAAATTACACATGGGTTTTTTCATTACTGGGCTTTTTGTGGTCAAGGTTGGGGAAAGAGGTATATTAGTCCTTCCAGCCATTGCACAGGATGACTGTATGGGAGAACCATGTAGCATTACTGATGGTGGAGATAAAGGTGTCCTGTTCATGTGAATAGGGCTGGAGTTGGGTGCTCCATGAAAGTTAGGATTGTTCCTTGTGAAAACGTCAGGGCTTCCAAGTGGGTCAGTCCTAGGAGAGATTGAGCCATCCCCGTATATCTGTGATCCTGATGAAGCTGGACTGGGCATCCCACCATGACTGCCACGATATGGAGACTTCTGTCCAAGTTCACTACTACCCAATCTCTGCCTAGGATAGACAGAATGAAGTTCTTGTTGCTGGCTTCCAGCCATTTCTTGCACGTAAAGCCTACCCATGGCATTAGATGCCCCTATCATCAACTTGAAAGGAGTCTTACATTCTGGCATCACAGAATTTGTAATTCCTTCATGTGATTTATTCCTCATTGATCTTGGAGTTGCTGCTCGAGTAGGAACTACTGGAGTTGCACCTGATATTAAAACCACAAGAGTTACTAATTAGAAATCTGAAATCACAGTTCAGTACAAAACTATTGTGCATGAAAATATTTGTGAAAGCTAGAAAACCTTTTAACTAAACTTCAGCCTAACTAGAAGTAATACCTAAGTCATCAAGTACTTGCTGGAACGGTGCACGCTCCCACATTACGTGGTGCAGGTATCTATATCCATATCCAATGTAAACTCTGTATGAACAAACTACTTAAAATCCTGTGTTTCTTATGTTGCAAGCACACTTGCTATCTATGTAAATTAATTTCAGCATAGTTCTTCCAAAATGAATTCCTAAAAGTTTCCCTCCCTTTTTTTTTCTCTTCCCTGTAACAACCATCTCCAGTGTTCTGCTCCCGAATCTCCAGTGTCACCACTTTGGGCACAGCACTAGTTAGAGCAGCTGGCAGGAGGAGCACTCCGGCACTAACACAGGGAAAAGGAGTCTCTGGCACCATCTATTGAGTATGGGAGGAAACAAGGCCCAACCAGGGGTGAGACTTTTCCTCTTGCCCTGCAGGGAGCAGGATTCTGCCCCAAGTGTTGTCCCTGACGAGGATGGACGGGGAGCTGTGCTGTAGGTGCTCACACCTAAGCCTAATGCTGAGAATGGGGCTACGCAGGGCAGGACGCAGCTTCTGCCGGCGCTCTGCAGCAGTCGGTGGCACCGAAGGCACCGAGGGCCAGTCCTCTGAGTTAATCCGCTCTCGGTAACTGCTYTGCGGAAAGGGGAGGACATTATATAAATGTCCTTTAATGCTTTACTGAATTAAGGCTTTTCCTGCAGCTTCTGCAACAGCTTTTGTTTGGGATCACGCTCTTAAATTTAAGAAGGGGCTCTTCCTTACGTACTTGTTTTCAGGATAAGGCATTGGGGATATTTACGTGTGCGCACACATGAATCCTATTCTCCATTATGAAAAACTTACTGTAAATTCCAGTTTTGAGATCAGACTTTCCTACACGTACAAAGCCACTTAGGCCCACTAATACTAGTTCTGTTTTTACAAAAAAATTTTAGTTTTTCAATGTTTTACTTTAAGAATATCCTCACAAGCAGCTTCAGGTCTGGTAGACTTTCTGCCAGTTCTGCTGCTCTGGGAATTTGTAATTCAGATTTCAGTGTGAGCTTAGTAAGGGAAAAACAAATGCATTCTTGGCATGCTGTCTCTAAATATGCAAAGTTAAATTTGAGTAATGAGTTAAAGATTTCATGTTCAAATGAATTCRGAGGTATCTTTAAATTTTCTCCTCACAAGAACTCAATTCCCTTCTTCCYTTCAGCCTGGCCCTAGCAGACAGATGGCACTGACAATTCTGCCTTCATCCTATTTGCWCAACCAGCTACATCATGATAGAAACAAACAAACATAATACCTTTCCCAAAATATAACCTGAGCCTCGTTCAGTGGACAGATCTCAACTGAGCTGCAAAATGACATATGCACAAGAGCCCTCACCTTGAATGCTGGACCTAAGCAAACTGTCAAACGTAAATGTACACAAATGAAAAGACATTCTTTCATTTATTAAGGCACGTCATTGGGAAATTGTCTTTTTCACCTAGTGCACAAAACGCTTGTCAAAAGAAGGTTAAGACTGAAAAAATACAAATTTTGTCTTTATTATTTAACTGGCTTTCCTCTTTTATTTTCTAGTCCTTTTAAAGAGAAATTTAATTTAAAAACTACTAATAAAGAACAATAAAAAATTAACATGGAAAATGCATAGCAATTTGGGAAAATGCACTCTTCAGTATAAAAATAAATTACATCCTAAAAACCAATTTAAACAAAGCTTAATAGCCAGCTATTATTTTAGCAATATAGAGTTCCAAAAGATCTTTCAGATTATCAAGGGCTACTTCTGAGCAGATGCAGGTGTCATTGGATATAATCTTAGATTTACTGAGCTTTGTCTTAAAAGTAACTTCACTCCTTTGTCCTAACTATTCAGATTAGGAAGGCTGCTTCAGAATCTTTTGTTACAATCCTTAAAAACTACTTAGTTTTCAGTTTAAATTTTTACGCAAATTTCACAGATTTTGAGCCCCTTTTTCAATACAAGCTTTGTCCTTTATTTAAAATAGCTTTATTTTCTGGTACTGTCCTAACGTTGTTACTGACAGCAATTATATCTCCTTTCAGCCACCATTTTGCTAGGCTAAACAAGCCAAACACTTTCAGATCACTTTCATAAAACAAGTTTTGCACTTTTTGGGCTATTCTACTAGTCTCTGCTGCACCAGCCTGAGTGCCTCTTTCCTGAGTACTGCAAGCGAGGACGAGAGCACAGG
The DNA here is from genome assembly GCF_003343005.1 of Rhea americana. NCBI lineage: Eukaryota > Metazoa > Chordata > Aves > Rheiformes > Rheidae > Rhea > Rhea americana. Next base: position 2,520,356 of record NW_028185095.1, on the reverse strand, counting down.
AAGCTGGTGTACGATGACATTTGTACTTCTCTACTTTAGAATCACTGATGTGCACCATACTGTCATCTGGTACTGCTCAGAGGCATCTTTGATCAGCCAGTATATCCAGGTCGCCTTCTTGCTCGATAATTCACAGGTAATAGCTTTTGTTATTAGTTCCCAGGTGAATAACCTCACAATTAATAGGTTTGTTGCTATAGCTTTCTTGCCCTCCAGTCCTCAGCAGCTGCCCATTTTTTTCAACATGTTATGATCTTCTCTTGTTTTGATAATACCCGTCAGCTCCATCCATCAACAAATCACTTCATTTTTGTGTTGATATGAATAATTAACATATTAATCCAGGTTGGTCTGAAAAAATAATCCTTGAGAAATTACAGTGGAGATTTCCTCTAGCTGTATATTCTGCCTTGCAATACAATTTCCCACTTAGCCTGGTTCTTAGCCATATTATAATCCCTTTATAATCACTTTACTCAGCTTCTCTAATTTCCCATGTGACAGAATATCAGAYATATTACTACAGTTCCAAAAGATGAGAGCTAATGTATTTCCTTTGTTTAGAACAATCTGCTATCTTTTCCAAGAAAATCATGCTCTTAGTCTGGGATGACCTGCTTTTTAGACCAATTTTCTATCTACATCTCTTTATTACTCTTTTTTTCCTGAAGCTGTTTACTATTGCAGYACAGATACAGAGCTTTTGTGTTTTTTTTGTTTGTATAGCACTTTATACTTTTTAGAAATTTGGTAATTAGATGATTCTGCATGATTKTACTTACTTGTTCCACCACCAGGACTAGTTAGAACTAGTGAAGGATGAGGTGCTTCCATGCTTTTATGAAGTGTAGCCACAGCAATAATTTTCCTTTTATGTATGCATAGTTTGGTGACATCTTCATCTGCTTTAACATCCTCAGCAGTTCTCTGCTTCACAGCAGCTCCAGGATCAAAATTAAATACCTGTGAGTAAAAATTCCGACATTTAAAATACTTATTATATAGACAGCAAGTTTACCAAATACACCTGCACCAGAAATCTTATATAAAATTAAATTTGCCTCTATTATTTAGATCTATCTGACAGGTCTTACATTGCACAGGAGATATTTTTACRGAATGCTTCAAAATTGTGAATAAAAATTGAATATAATAAGTAAACAGAGACATGTAAATTGTCATTATTAATAGAGAATACTAACACCCCGCAGTTTAAAGAGTTTAAAGGGGAGAGGAGAGGAGAGAGGAGTCGTGTGTGATTGAGATCATGTTATCATTAAGAAGGAAAGTTTACCATTTGTATGTAGATGCTAAAATTGTGTATTTTAGTATGTTATAGTGATTCAGCTTAGTTTTGGAAGTAATACATCTCTGTTATATTTATGTATATGGAGTACCTTTTACGTTTACTTCYAAAACACGTTATCAAAACACATGAATTATTGGTCTAATCCTAGCAGCTGCTGGGTTYTTATGCGGAAGCATCCCACATATCAACGTCTGCTGATGCTACTGCTGAAGTCGGCTTCTCTGATTTTCGTATATTAACATAACATTGCTGATGGAAGGTTTCTAACTTGACAGMAAAGTGTTCAAACACAGCAAGAACAAAATCAGACCTTCTCCACGAATGGAGAGGGGGAGAGACTGGTAGAGGGAAGGGGAGGAGGAAAGGAAGATTTATTTTATGTTATAAAAATGTCATATACATGATGTGAACAGAGATTACGGTCTAACGTAGTGCATCAGTTGACAGAGTGGATAAGGATGGTAATTAGGGATAMAAAAGTAGGCTTTTCTTTACCTTGGGGAGAACAAGAGGACACTCCAGGCCACACTTGCATGTTCCATCAGTCAGCAAGTACGTCTTCACCTGCTCCAAGCAGGATAATAAAGACCCACTGGGACTGAAAAGGAAGAGAAATGATAAATAAAAGCAATCCGATAGGTAATAACTTCTACCTACTGCTCTAAYAGCTCACATAGTGAACGGGAAAAATACCACAGCTAGGATTTCATATTGTGTTTCACAGTACTACCTGCTTTTTAGACCTAAGATGATGCTTTAAAARGAGCAAAAAAATCCCATCTTCAAGGAAGATCTGACTCCCAAAAACCAAACCTGGCACACATGGAGAAACGGAAGTAACCGAGACTATGGGTATTTATTCTTCACATTACAGTCATGCTGGAAATCCTTAACTGCTGCGTGACAACACCGAGATTACTTTTCCTTGTCCTTGCTCCTCTAGAGTGTACGAGGGAGGCAGCCAGCGCAATGCCCACGGACCTCCCTCCCCTCCGTCCCACCGCTGCTGCTCCAGGCAGGCAGGACACTCATCAGTACTTTTTAGGACGGGAATCTAATCTAAAAAGAAAATATCACAAAAGCATGTTTCAAGAAATAGGAAAAGTCAACATGGGAAATGAGGCACAGTAATAAACTGCTGCTGCTCTGCCTGTCAGGTGCTTAAACAATTTGGTTTTATTCAACTAAAATTTCAAATCTCTCACTGAAACTGAGAAATATTACACCAGGAAGACAGTCCAGCGAGTTTCTGATAAACCGCATATGGATTTCTCTAACTCCCACCAGAAAATCATTATCTCCATATCCAAAAATAGGACACTGGAAATTCTGTTACAGCAAAATCACTAATTCATAAGATGAAAAAAATTCTCATGTCACAAGTCTCCAGCTTCCAGATTGGTCTTTATTACTTGGCCATCTAAACTGTTTATTGGTGAAAGCATAAAATAATTAGTGAGGAGTGGCCAAAAAACTGGTTCCTAATGGCAGCTGCAAATAGCCCCGATTTTAACAAAAACAATGGAATATTTTGGATCACAAAAAAGCCAGAAGTCAAAATAGCAAACTATGACAAACTTTCGTATTTCAAATCAGATGTATAAACAACTAATCCTGCGTGACAAAGTCTAAGTTATATATATAGCAACATCTGCAAATGACATTTAAAGTTATGCTAACAGTTTAATTGATTTATTTGCCAATATAAATGGCCTGAAATAGTCATTTTAGAGAGAATTACTTAGGTTGAAAATACCTAACAGAGAAAGTTCTGAAAAACAGCAATTTAAAAACACATAATACAGGTAAGGAAGGAAAAAGTAACAGGTAGGCTAGAAAGTCAAACTCTTCCTGCCTTAAACTGAAGCACTTTGATGGGGGAATAAAATGAACAAAAAACAATAATAAAGAAAAATCACATTTTATTCCAGAACCCCAGAGCTGCTCAGTCACTTTGACGAGACGGGATTTCAGAGCCTGTCTGGAGCAAGCACAAGGTGAAGGACTGTTCAGCCCAGGCTAGCTCTGCAGCTGAAGATGCAACTCAGCTTCCCATCGGAGCAGTCCGGTTTGCCATTTGCCCTATACTACCCCACCCACATGCAAAATCCCCCTGGACCCTTTCTCAACGCTTCACAAGCTCTTGCTAAACGGCATCTCTGGGGAGACGCTCCRGAGCCAGGACACCACATCACCCGTGTTGGTAAAAGGCCTCGCTGGCTGCAAGAACCCAGCTCTTGTTTAACTTTGCTTGTTAGCAGCCCCTTGGCTTGCCAGGTTCCCCCGGTGCCCAGGGCGGCCGAGTTCCCGGCAGCTCTCTGCGAAGGGGCTCACGGAGCGGCGCGGTTCAGCGCGGCACAGGGAACCTCGGGGGGGATCGCCTCCTCGGCACGCTGGTTAAACCCGCCCCGGACCTGCGTGCGTGCGTGCTCGGAGGGTCTCCTTTGCGGGTGCAATTTCCTTGCGCTTCTCTACCGCAAAGGGCAATCCACAGCTTCACGAGGCACCGCCAGCTGTCCGTCGCCGAGGAACCCAGGTGCCTCGGCACCCCACAGAAACAACGGATTAAAAGACGTATTTGGATCGGCTGCTGACAGTTATGAAATCTTTTCCTGCTACCCAAAGGGCTTTTCTCGGTTTCTTCCGCTCGTGGTTATTACAAACAGTACCCTGAAGAAAAGGCTCCTGAATTCTGCTTTAAGACTGCAGCACAATTTTACTATGAAAATCACTGAGACTCAGTGCTGTTACCAGACAATAAAAATTTATTAATTTATGAATTTAATCCAGAGTTGATAGTTGAGTTGATAGCTGAGAGAAAATGTGTATGCTTTACACAAAAGCACAAACAAAATAAGTCCTTATGTAGCACGGATCATCCGTTCCCCTTTATTCACGTCAAATCTTAATACACACACTACTTTCCTCTTAGATGGCTTTGGAGTCAATACTGCTTKACCTTCCGTTCTCTCAATAAAGTCGTGAATACTTCCAGGGAAGCTGTTAGCTACTGCAGCACTGCACCCGGTTACCCGAGCACTGGGAGACTCTCCAGCTGCGAAAGGCGAAGGCTCAGCTTGCCCTAACTCGGGCTGACCCAGGCCAGCGCTGACGCCAAGCAGGAGGCTGCACCGGCCAACTTCCACCCGTCCCGGCAGCACGTCCGGCCTGACGGTGCCCTTGGCCCGATAAGCATGTATGAGGACATGCGGGACATGTCCAATGCACTGTGAAGCCTTCCCTTCCTTGGGACGGACTACAGAAGGCAACCGGAGAATGAACTGATGGACTAAAGGGAAAAGCAACACATGGGCAAACCTCGGGGAGAGGGTGGAAATAACAKGAGCTTCTCCAAGACGGAAAAGGCAACTGGTGAACTGACTGAGAGTAAAAACAACCCTCTGCACCAGGCAAATCAGGAGAGAAATATTTCAAAAGTCCGCCTGAACAAAGATCACGTATATAAAAACAAGAAGTAACTGTCAGAATGATACCAACATGTACCAGTTCATAAGCACCCATGCAACATGCTTGAAGCAGCAGCACAGGCTAAGTGGTCTGCTTCTCACAGCTGTACTAAATGAAGTTCAAAATTAAGTAGGATAACCAACTGTATAAAAATACCAAATAAGTCTTGTTGCCTGGGTATAGGGATGATAGAAAAAAAACTCAACTCTTTCTTTCTCATTGATTTTTAACTAAGGCAGAGGCCCAGTAAATTACAGCTATAATGAGAAATACATGGGAAAAGTGATTTATCTTTGACATGCCTATCACTGACATGGACTTGGTTTGATTCTGCTAATTAAGAATGTAATAAAAAATCCTGAAATGTATTTGATTTTTTATGGCAGTTCAGTGTAAAACTAGAGTATGCTTTGACTCATTAAAGAATTCTACATTGGTACTATATAAAATGTTGTGAAGAAGTGGCAATTTTAATCACAGAATACTGGGATAAGATTAAGCAAATAATAGACTGGTAATCATTTAATATTAATGTGGTGTAAATCTGATACATCTATATTTTGTTAAAGTCAACTTTGATTTTTTAACCAATAACATTAATTTATAGTCTGCCCAAACATACTCATTTAATAGTAATTTCAATTAATTTATTTGCAACTGTTCCAGGATGAACCAAAAAAAATCCAATAAGCTAAAAAATAAACAAATAAAACACCTAAAACTTCAGTGAGAGGTTACAATCCAGGCTCCTGTCCTTGTTTTTCCACATGAGAAACGTGGGGAAATCTGTACAAGTAAATCTTGCTGGAGAACATCAGTGATGTTGAACACAGAACCTCCACAGAACATTTGAAAACTGATGATTTCTGGAGCTACTGAACAGTTACACCACTTAATTTCCTTCCAAAGGGAAGTATGAAAAATGCAAAAGTATAATGTAGATCTGGAACATAAACCCAGACAAGACTTAAGGAAGAAGAACAGAATGGCAGAATAAAGTTACACGACACCACATGAACTGAACTGAAGACTGGCTGCTGACAGAAGAAGAAAGTCCCACTCTGTCTGATCCGCCCAAAGTTGTTTTCACGCCTGGTCACTGAGTGGAACTTGACTGGCAAAGGGTCTAGTGAAAATCCAGTGCTGGTGCAAGGGAAAGGCAATGCTTACACATCTGGGAGTAAGATGGAGACAGCATGACTTTCTCTTCACCTCAGCTGCGACGTGTAACTTAATTCTCTGCTTAGTTTCATTGTAAAASGTTTGAATAACAAAAATATTAAGTGAGGTTAAATCTGCTACTGCTCAACTTTAAAATCCACATGATAATAATAATAATAAAGAACTAYTCATGCCTAAAGCAAGATGTATAGCAAGGGTATCAAATTTTCCAAGACTTAGCAATATTAGATTTGGAACGACCGAACGCATGTTGTGGGCATGTGAATGGTGCAACTCCACTGCCTTAAAGGGGCTCCACCAATACCAGTGGAAAAACTGGTCTAGCACTTCCAGACGAAGAACAAGCCCTTGAAGTTCTTGAGCACAAAAGATTATTTGAGTCACTCATTTACCGCACGTTCTGGCAAAACTACAATGAAAACAAAACCAGTAAGCACTTTACATAACCTTACCTGATATAGAGCACTCCACTTTGGTCCACCCGTCGTTGCCACCCAACTGGAACTTGCACTGCTGGTGGCCCTCCATCTGTGTCCCCTCCGTCACACTCCTTTCCTCCATTCATTTTTCTGTTTCTGTTTATGAGTCTTCAAAGATATCAACAGTAAGATGATATCCTTTTACTACATGTCATCATGGCCTCCCAAAGAAGGCCATTCAGTACACCTTTCCCCAAATTGTACAAAGTGCATTGGGAGGCTCCAGCTCAGTTTGAAACCAAGTCCTTAAAAGTGGCCATTTTTGTTAAYGAGTCAGTTTCCCATTATAATCCACATTAAATATGCAATGTTTAACTCCTTATATATTCATAAGGGTGGATTATATATATATAAATTAGTGCTTCCAACTTGGGAAAATGGTAATTCACCAATCCTTTGTTACCTGTCAGAAAGGAGAATGGGGAAAAGGAGAATTTCTAGTTCAACAGCATGGCTCCAAGCTTGATGACTGTCTAAGATAACTTGTATTTTGTGAAAGCTCGTCTCATTTTTATAAATATGAGTCAGATCTAATACCTCCAGGTATTATACCCTTTATATGCCACATTCTTTTTGTTTTCTTTTTATCTTCCATTCATTATCCAAGTTCTCTTCTTGAGATTCTTTCATGACTCCCCAGCTCCAATAAAACAGTCTGAAAAATACAGATATAGAAAACACATGAGCCATTTTCTTGTGTCTTTTAGCCCAGTTCTGTAACTCAGGAATATGTACACATCTGCATCYGTTTACATAAAGATATCATATACATCCAGAGTATATAGAATCAAAATTTTAAGCATCAACAAAACTGTAAAATAAGGCTTAGGGTAAACAGAATCTCACTAGCATATTCTATTTATATGCGGATGCAATTGAACTACATCTGTAACTGTAGTTATTAAATAGCTAACGTATAGTTTGGGTGAATTAGGGACGCTTTTTTTTTAACTGAATAGTTTCACAAATGCTTCTATTCAAAATTATCACTGAATGACTTGCTCAGTTAATGCCCTTTATAAATTGTTTTTAAAMCTAAACAAATTTAATGKGAAGGAAGTTGCTCTTTGGGTTGAYAACATCCATAAGAATGGAAAATTTTGCATTTACACTAGATTACAATAACCAATTTTAAAGTTGTACAATAAAAAGGAAAAAGCCAGCATCACTGGATTTCTTAATCTAACTTTAATATCAAAACCTTCAGTTTTTTCTGCATAGATGTCAGAATGCCTACAAAATAACTTAAATGTCAAAACTAATACACTTCTCTGATATTCTTGAATGAGCAAGTCTTCTTTGAAGAAGTTCAGAATTATATGAACTGTTATCCCCCCAAAATAAAGTTTTGTAAGTAGTCCAGACAAGAATTAACTCTCGAGCTTGGAAGTTTTATTAAGGTGAGACAAACACTGAATATGCAATTCTAGTAAGTATGTTATAAAAACTATAAAACAGTAATCCCCAAACTCTAACATTAAAGGGCACTGATGACTCTCTGTTGTAGTAAAGACTCTACTACAGGTTTATTTGGAATTGTATGCCAATTCTGCCTTATCGTTCCCACTGCTCACGTTTTTAARTACAGCAACTGTTGCTACAGACCTGGCTGACTTTTATAAGAAAAAGTTTTCTAAGATAAAAAGACTGAGGATTTTGAATATTTCTACAACAGTATCAACAACACATTTGGTTTACACGTAACARTAACAGCAGCTCTTCAAGACCACTAAAGGAAGACTCCAGAGAGAAATACAGACCTTGAAAAGATCCCTTTAAGTACTATTCTGTGATACATGCTCTTTGGATGTGCTACTTACAAATGTAAAGTTCAGAATGTCACATAAAGAGAAAAAAGCTAKCTAGCATGTTACAGAGTGATAAGGACAGTAAAGAAGCAGGCTGGACAAACGCCCTCGGGCACGGCGCAGAGCCGCACAGAACAGACCCTGCGACGCCCGCCCGGAAGGCAGCCTCCCGAACAGCCTCCCGCAGCTTGCAGGCATCTGTTTCAGCTTCCCTGTCCTCTGGAGCCCCCCAGCACGGTGTAACTGTGGGCTGGCCAAAACTGGGGGAAGGATGGGGAAAATATATCGCTAGAGGTTTGCACAGGAAGTTTTTGACCTACAGCCCGGATACATGTTTAAAGCCGCAAGGCATAATCGGGGACGTATCTGCTGCTTCACCTACCAAATCAAGGTAATTTGTAAGAGAGAAAAGAGCTTTCTGTGGGCATCACCTGGGGCTTCTCCCAAGAGAGGCCTGCCTCTGCAGCCTCCTCCCCGCTCCTCGAGCCGGCAGGGCCGTGCACACGCGYCGCCCGCGGCGCTCCGCGCGGCCGTGCCTCCCGCTGCCCGCCCGCGGGCCCTGCTCACCGACAAGCTGAACAAGGACAAGCTAAAGAAGATTAGAGGGAACGTCACATGAAACACCTTGCCATCTTTCACAYACAGCCAATATAGCCCTTAATCTCCGAATCTGGTAAACAGAGATGGGGTTCGGAAAGCGCTTGGCAAGAGTACCAGACGCTCGAGCCCTGGGCTCCGGAGCTGCGGCTTTTCGTTTAACCAAGTTTTGTCTTGGTTGCTAGGTTGGTTTTATCCCAATTAGCAGGATAACAGGCAGTGTTTCAAACGTAAGACTGAATTTACCTTTAACTTTCATTATTATTGCAGAAAGGTGCACTGGTATATTTACTACAGGTTCCATGTAAGACTAAAATAAGTAAATTACCTCCCCATTATTTTTAATGAGAATTAACATTTGGTAATGCAGTAAAATTAGAATCAGAAAATACACATCTGAAATACTGGAAGCAGACACTACAGAGAAGGCTCACATCTTGACCCAGCCTAACTTGCTGCTACTTAGGGCAATTACACCGGGTCCATTACGAGGAAATAATAGCCATTAATTTTTTTCTTTTTGCACAAGCAGCAAGAGACACTTTTAAGTAATCTTATATTTTTACTGGTTCTRCAATGCCATTTATCAGCTAATGTTGCAATCTATCACTGCCATAATGCTTATCATCTAATCAGATAAACCATCTTTCTGTGCTGCATATATCTTGAAATAGCATGGCAGGAAGTAAAAGAATTCACRTAACTGCCTCTTCTGCGGCAAATATTTAAAGGTATTTTACTTGGTACAGTGAGTTGGAATAAAATGGCTGCTTCAGTCATATGCTTTTTGGCAAAATTTATTATTTATATGACTTTTTCTTGCGAGCTACTAGAGACTGAAGAACCGTAAAATAATACAAGGATTTCAGCGATGTAAAAATCACAGCGCACATATGATTATCCATTTTTTTCCCAAGGTACAAAAGTACTTCAAACACCACACACACCCTAAGCAGAAAACAGCAACGCTATTCCTTCCCTCCCGTTAACRGAGTTGGACCTTTTATTTTCTAATTTACTGCACTTGTGCAAGTTGGGCTCTGTGAGGACATGCCAGCATGCCTGTACGCAATGAATTACAGGAGAAAAAAAAGGCTGAGGCTCCCTGGAAGCTTCTTAGATGCACATAGCTCATCAGTGTGTAACTAGTCGCTTTTTTATGTGTTTATATGAAAAGGCTTATGGAAGCGAGATTAGTTCAGTAAACCTCAGCAAGAGTTCAGTGTGGATTTCCACAAATAACYGGCAATAAAATAATCAAAAACGGCTTACTGTAACCATCGCATATATCTATTAGGCACAAATGACAAAAATAAGAGGTCGCCACAAAATCTTTCGCTAAAACCCGCACAGAGTTGCTATCCATTACTTTATTCCACTGCACGACACCACGGAAAGTTAAGCGTAGCGGAGCTCCCTTCCAACGGGAGTGAATCCCTCCGGCTTCTGCCTCCACAAAGGAGCCCTCCACRAAACCGGGGCTAGGGGAGGTCGCAGGGGAAAACACGAGGGGAGCCCCTTAACGCTGCTTGAGCCTGGCTCYTCTTCTCCCTACCACTGGCATGGGCTGGTTGCACGATACGTTTTAAACGGTGACGTGGGCCAGCCTGGACAAGGAGCTGCAACTTCTARGGAGACAACGGCAGAGGACACTGGCGCTATGCTACTAGGTTCGAGCAACCCTCCTGCGGCTGAAAAAGGATGCTTAAAACCCAGCAGGGATCAAGGCGACTGCGAACGCCCTGCCATACGGAGCATCCGCTTGAGCGCTCAGACCGTCACATTTCCTACCAGCCCAGACTCTCCCAACTCCACTGCAGAAAGCACTGTCTCTTCCGATGCACCCTTCTCCTTTTCTCCATCAAAGTAATCTAACCAAAGTATTTTTATTGGTTAAGAAAGTATTTGGATTTTGGACCGGATCCAAAGTGTTTTGCACGCTGGCTTCTATCCAAAAGGCCTGATTTTCATCAAGCCATGTAATAAATACCTCTTCTCTGTAATCTCATAATAACGCCAGACAGCTCATGTTATCTCACCACGAGTAACACAACTTTCCACATCCAAATCAATTACTCCTTTTTTTCTGTGTGCCAAGACATGCCTTTTAGATTTGTTTTGCACTCCACTTTCATTATAATACGTTTAAAAATATTTCATGAGAGAAATACATAAAACTGCACTGAACTGTTTTCCCTCTACTTCCCCCACAAATAACCTTCCTCCTATGAAAATTTTCTCCCCAGTTTTCATATGCTGAAAATATGTTTTCAATTTTTAATGCAGCTGTCTCACTTCTAAAAATGCTCCACTTTCAAAGCCTCTTTGAATGCTTGGCTGTTAATGCTTTCTTTATCAATTTTTAGTTAAGTGGTGAAACAGAAAACTTGGTATAAAGTAAAAATAAACTTAAATTAGATAATAATAGTTTGGATTCATATCTATCCTGTGACAGATGAATCCACGTCTGGACTTACATCTATCACAATAATATCAGTGTAACATTTATTTCATTAATAGGTGGATGCAAGCTCACTAAGTCTTTTTTTTTTTTCTGACATTCCAATATGGAAAATATGCTTTGTAACTTTTTAAGAATGAACTTTTAAGTGTTTTAGCAATCTTCTATGCACTACAGACAAAAGCTGCTTAGAGGACTTGACAAAAGAGAGCTTCTCTGATGTACAAAACTCAGCACCTGCTGAGGGGATGACCACAGATTTTGGGTAAAAAATTTTGCAAACACATAGACCATCCACAAAACATATTGCTTATAAATTCAAATATCAAACTCATTTCCAAGCTTTACTTTCTATCACAGAAATAGTTATGACAATTTAAAAACTAGCCCCCCAATTACTGTTAAAATAAAATTCTTTGTTTTACTGATACTAGTTCACATACATTCAGAAACAGAACTGCCATCAAATCATGGTCTCAGGGTTTTAGAACTAACACAACTTTTTAGCTTGTTAAAGAGCATTATTTTCAAACTATGCAGAGTTAAAATGAGCTTTTATTTAGTTATCACTTGCTAACTATTAATCTTTTTAAGTCTATCAAAGCAATTAGTTAGAATTCTCTTATATCATCTAATTAGAAACAAGTGACTGTTCCACCGCTTTTGGGGAATGCTCTTCCATTTTGAAAAGAAGCGTTTCTGTTCACTAATTAGATTGGTATTGAGCAATTTATGAAGTGTTATTTCTACGTGAGTGATTAAATGAACAAATGTAGCAAAAGTATATTTGGTTGTATTGGATTCTAGGACTAAAACATAGCTGTATATATGATATACTCTGGTTTTTGTTTTGAGAAAGACATCTTCATCTTACTCATAAATAAGGAGTATTAAGAATACACTGCATAAAATTGATCTGTATTGAATGATTTAATTAAAATGGTACATTTTAGTTTGCTTTTAGTGCAGAAGCAATTTATAGCAGTCCAGCTACCCCTGGTAGTAAAGTATCTTGAACTGTACAAGTGACAGCACTGCTAGACACTGGAACAAGACTCACGCGGTCCTCACTTAAACTGGTTTTGATGGTGTTGAACTTGGAAGACACCAATTTAACCATTCTATAAAATAAGAGCCATTTGGATGAATTCACTCATAAACAGTGAACATTTTCAAAACCTAAGGCCACCTTACCCAGCCCTCCCCATATCCACAATGACTTTTACCAGTAGCCCACTGCATACACCCCAGCTCAGACAGAATTTCTTAGCTGCATGGACACAGTCCTGCAGCATTTGTTTTTTTAACACTGTCAGAYCAGACGATAGGAGCAGTCCCTGCAGACACACTATTTAGGAACCTACAACAGGGAAACGGGTGATAGCTAGGGAAAAGATTCTGACAGAAAAACAGGGATTTATTTTTAGGGATGTTGGCTGACCATTAAGGCTGTACTGTACAAATTTCTTCTACTAGGCTACGCTGGACCAGAATGCTGTTAACTAACAGAAATTGTAACCCTTCCTACGAGTACGTACAGTACAGATAAAAAGTACAATCCCAGGAGCTACAATGTGTCCTCAGTTTCAGAGACTTTAGCTAACTATCACTACAGTTCTCCAAAGCAACGGCTGAACTGGAAAGGAGAGCGACTCTTTTCCCATCCTTTATTTAGTGCAAGCACAGAATCAAAATCTGAAACTTTCTCAAAGTGTGATTCCCTTTTAACACATCTATCTGCGTGACTCCCCAAGATGGGGGAAACTGAGGTCTTCAATGCCAATAAAAAGAGGGAAAGAGTATTTCCTTCAGGGAATTGGTGATTTCCTCTGCACATACACATGGGCACATACAGACGTACACGGCAGCGCTAACAGGGCTTTGACAAAAACAGATACCGAGTCACCAGGCAATCAAAAGAGACGGCAGGAAACGCAATGATGTCCTTTTAAATCTCAGGTCTCTCTACTCTGGAAGAACTTATTAAGTATAACCGTCACCTGATAGGGTCCATACGAGAATACAGCAGGGTCATAAAGCTCTTTCAGGCATTCCACATTAAATTCCTGTCTTTGCAAGGGAAATAAAAGGTCAAAACTGTGTGTATGTGAGACAGGCCTACGCTGCTTATATTTACTCCATACTGCCAAAACAAAGCCATTTTTTACCTTTAAAATTGAAACTAATATTTGGTACGAACACAAGCAATTTAAAATAGCCMAGTTATTCTGCAGAGCAGCATTTCATGTCACCATTATCAGTAAGCCTTTTTTAGGCAATGTTATGAAATAAAATGTCACTAGCCTACACACTAATAAGAAGAAGTGAAGAAATATCCATTTTGTCACTCTAAAGAGGAGCTTGTATAAAGAAAAATGTTTGTGTTCAACAAYCTATCGATCTAGGAGAAGTGAACATGGACATAGATTTTTCTGTTTTTAAAATGACCAAAAGCCTTTCATGCATTTACTTTTCAATGGCCTCATTTCCATCTGCAGACACAAAGCTGCAGAAATCTTAYACAAACTGATTTTTTGTTTTCTAAAACAGAACAGCAAGTAAAGTATTACACAGCAGAGAAGAGTTTRCCTAATGAGGCTGCAATCTGATGAGTTTAAAAGGATAAAAGTTTCTATAACAAAGACAAATTATACTTAAAACTCTCCTTCCGATCAGCTTCTTCTCTTCTGCTCTTTCCCTCGCATCACTCTYGTTCAACACATGCAGTCAGTTCTGCAACTGGAAAGGCCTCTTTCTCTGGTCCCCTTTAAGCTTTCTGTGCGTAAGAAATTCTCCCTCCTTTAAAACCTACTTTACCACAGACTCTTCGAGTATTTCTATGATGCTATTTTGTTTTGTTGACATAATTCCTTTCCATATTTTAGTGTTTTGGAGCAAGGACGAGTACTTAATTTTGAAGTTAGATGTCCTCTACCTTAATTCTCTGTGGCTTCCCTTTCACGGTTTTAACACTGATTTTTTTTAAAATTAGTGGACATTCTGTCAGCTCTAAAAGAGACTAGAAAGCTCTAGAAGTCTAGCATGCAAAGTTGGCATAATAGACCCTGTATCACAAGAAAAGACAACTGCAAAATGTGGAAAAAAAAAAAAGCAGCCTGCACCTACACGAGAGAAACAATTCAGACCTTCAAAGAGCAACAGCCCCAGCAAAAATGGATATCGAAACAGAATAATCTGCGCGGTACAGCGGGTACGGCTCTCCTCTCTCTTGCTAACATAATGCACGGATACATTAAGAAATGATCGCTGTAGACAATTATGTTTGTCAGAAAAAGTGATAAGGAAGTTACAGACCAACGCAAACTTAAAGCTGTAAAAGTAACACACTATTATCCAGAAATTCAGCTACAAATATTATGAAGGTTCAGACTACTTCAAAAGCAGATTCAAGCACATAAAGAAAGGAAAAACTTGTTCCCTCAATGTCCATGTTTCAGTCTTCCAAAATCTCAAATGATTATATATAATTTTGTAACAGGTTTTATAATGTATCTTGTATGAATTTCAAAAACAAACAAAAAAAAAAGCAGGAAAATTCAATTCATCTTTACTTACACAGTTAAAAAAAAGAAAAAAAGAGAAGAAAAGAAAAGATCAGGTTACTGGAAATATGATCAACAGCTTTGAGCTGCAGCCATGACAATTATCCCTCAGTTAAGATAACCTAAACCTCCATTAACTGTGCTAATGTAATGTCAAAAATACAGCAGTAAAGGGTAAAAATAAAATTATGCTTCTGAATCTGAAATGCAGAGACATCAGTAAACTACACGAACTTCCTTTGTATTGGACACCTGAAGTTCAGGACACAGAAACATATGAATCATTTGAATAATTCAGACTGAGTATCTATGTAAGAGAATGTCAAAAACATAGCAGGATTGCAAATTAAGCTTCTAAATTATGCTTTTGTGCCAAAGTAATAAGTCATGTGACTATACTATTTTTAGACACATGGAATTTTTTCTCCAAATGTCTTTCTTTTTTTAATATTGTTTACTGAAATATGCACCTCTACTCAGTGATTTCCCTCATGAAAATACTCTTAAGGTATTAAAAATAAGATAACAAAAATCAGCTATTCAGACTCCTTAATGCTGTAGTGTTTGCATTATCTGGCATAACAATAAAAGTGCTTGAGAGCTTAGGCTGMCTCTCTGAAATCTGGTATGCTACAAACCTGTATGGTATGATGTATGAATCTCTTTCTAGCATTAGTAGATTATTATTCACTTTCTTTCAGCGATACACTAATTGAATGCATATTTGGAGAATTTTGCCCCACTGTTTTATTTATGAGATAGTCAGTATTAAGAGTCTTCCTCTCTCTTCTAAAAAAGCACTCAGAAGTTTAAGGCTATGTACAAAAAATAGTGGCTTATTTTAATTATTTTAAATGCCTTCACTCTGAAAATTACGACAAATAATTATTGACATACAAGAGGTGCATTAATTTTAAGTTTAGCCATTTTAAAATAAATCTCTATGAAGGCTCGTATATTTGACCTTTTCTTATATAGTTTCCTTTTTCTACATAAATGGGTATGAGTCAACTGTTTTATGTATATATGTCTGAATTTAAAATTCTCAGTCTCCTCTTAAACCTTGTGTTCGGTTTGCTGTGTAAGAAATATGAAATAAGTAATGCAAATATATTTTTAATATGCTAATTAGCAGTAGTATACAGGATAAAAAAACCTGACCTTTTTCCTCATTAAGCATTAGATTTAAGGTGGATATGTTCATCTTGTTCATTCCAAGCTGAAAAACAAAGAATCAGTTGAAACAGAAGATAAGCAATATGGTCCTCTTAGTATATTAAGATTTCAATATTAAATTATTCATAATTAGGCCTTAATATTTATACTCATTTAAATAGCGATGTTTCCTTAAATAGTGTTTCTACTTTGTAACTCTGAAACAAGTACCTGCTTGCACTTCATATTTTGTACATATTTTAGTTCAATAAAACTTCATAAGCATATAAAAGATAACCTAATGTACAACTTAAAAAAAATCTACTCTATTAAAGTTTACTCTCTTCCAGCATCACTGACAATAAAGTTCTTTACCGTGCGTATATGTTTAGTTTCAGATAAAATTTTTTTGCGCTTAGTGAGTCAAAAACCTCTGTGTGGTCTTGCTKTCCCAGGACGAGCTCAGAACTTCATCAATCTGCACCTATTCTCTGCAGGTTGTTGTATTAGAGGTTCTGGCAACACTCACCAACTCATAATCCCCTTCACTCAGAGATTTACGTGCCTTGAGAAAGGCAAGGTATATTTAATCTACTCAAATGAGTATAGTATCTAACAGTTAGTTTCTGTATATTTTTAGGTTGAATTTTTAGCTAACCATTGTCAGAGTTAGTCACATTGACACCTTAATACAAGGACAAATTTCATTGTCCAATAAACTGCAAAAGACTGCTTTCTGGCTCCTAGAAAATGAAATATGTGTTTTTATGATTATAAAAATCACTCTGCTCTCCATTTTACTACAAGGGTGTGAAACTCTCCTTGGAGTTGTTTCACCATTCAAATGATGCTAAAAAGTCGAGATTTTATATATATAAATACATATATATACAAAAAAACCCTTTCTCTGCGTACGTTTCCAGAACCACAATTTTGGAAATTTCTTTTTTCAGAGATGGGGACGTGAAATATTTTCTCAATGTTTTAGGCTGCTAATCTGCAATTTRAGAGAGAAGTCTGGGCATTTGCAACAGGCATCTAAAGAATCTTTTTGCAACAGACTTCTAAAAGCATATGCTTTTGCCACTTTTAAACATTTTTTTTCCCCCACAGATAACAGAAATATTAAAATACAAAAGCTCTGGCTATCTGGACTCTGACCAACAAAGGTCAATCTACTGTGCTTCTGAAAAAAGGATATGCAGGCTACTAACCATACATTATGTAAAAGCTTTTTTTTTTTTTTTTTCCAACCTTAAATACCCCCTTTCCTCAGGGACACAGGAGCGAGTGTATTCATACTGAATATACTAAATATTCTCAAGAATTCCTAGGGAACACTACTATGCACCCTTTCCAAAAYAGTTCAATACTACGAAAGACTGGTATTTCATCTTTTCGTGATATTGTTAGGTGCAAGGTAGAGCTAGATGGTCCCTGGTAAAGATGTGCAACTCTGTCCTGTCTGCTATCTGTGGCTTGGCTCTCTTGATGCACTGTRAAACCTGATTTTACTACGTGTGCAATAAAATGCACATGCTCTAAGCTGGACACGAAAAGGTCTGATTCTCTTGAGAGGGAATTCAAGCTTGAGAAGTAAAAAACCACTGCACCASCTCATCAAAGCAGAGAAAACAAAAGCAAGAGTAAAGAGCACGGGGTACACAGAAATTAGTAATACATTTCCCTATTTCCCTCTATTACATTTTAAAAGCTTGATTAAAAGACACTCATTTACTAACACAAATATATCGTGTCACAGAAAAACCCCAAACAATAAACAAACGTGGCCATTTGTGTCATGAATAGATGCCATCAACTCTTGGAATAAAAATATAAGAAATGTGAATTCAAGGTATAGACAGGTAAGATAGTTTTCTGCTTCTTTTTTTAATATATTTATTTATTATGTTACAACGATGCATACCATTTCCATCAAAGTCTGAATTCACCAAAATCAATGGCAAACATCCAAATACTGCTGACCCTGCATTTCACTCCACCTCAGAGAAGCTCTTTTACAGCACTTTATGTAGGAAAAAAAGGCCTTTGGTTCATTTTTATGAAATGAAACTTRCTGTCAGTAAGGGAAGACTTTAAATACCAAATACCCTAAACTGAAATATGTTATCATCAGTAGAAGWAGTTTTCAGGGACGTAAAACAAGGCTAATCCCAGAGTCAATTTGGCAGAATTACAGAAACTGCAAATCTGATGAGGAATCTCAGGAGAGCAGACTAGGCAGCCCACTGGTGCTGAAGGAAGGTCAAAGTTACTGAGACCATCTCTGAAAGCTGTTTCTCTATGCATTTTTAAAACTTTCAATCAGAGATTTCATCACAGCTGTAGGTAAAAATTCCCAGGTTTTCCATCTGTGCTTACAGTCAGATATTAGGAAAATAAAAAAGGTAGCCTGTTTTCTCCTAATATCGGTCCTAAATTATCTTTAGTGCAAATTAAACTTTTTTTTTTTTTTTAATCCACAGAGGAACTGTCATCATTGCTTTTATAAAAAGCTCTTATCATTTTCACGCCTCACATCCATCCTACAGTATTCTTTTTTCCTACAATAAACAAACCAAATTCTTTCAACTGTTCTTTAACCACCCTGCTTTCTAAGTCTCTCGCTAGTTTGTTGCTCTCCTTTGCCCTCTTCCACTTAACAAAAAAAATTTTTTTTTTAAAGAGCAGAGTCCAAAATGCAAAATATATCCTAGCCAAGGTTTCACTAACTTACTAGCTTGTAAAATTCCCAGCATGTGAGAACTGAACATCTATGACAAGTATTTTCTTCAAGCTCTCCAAGCATCTTCCTCTTACAGATGGAAAATGTAASAAAATATTGAAGTTTCTGAAAAAGGTATTATTTTTAATACCTTTTTCTCAAGCAAAATGTCTGTCCAGAAAGTAAAAAAAGATTTTAAAGCAGTGACAAAGYCTTTAAGGAAGGAGAGGATAGGCGATCTAGGTTTGAGATCTCTTGAAAAGAGAAGGTGAAGGGGGAGATCCCATTGCTCCTTTMAACAAGCTGGCAGAGTAAAGTGACGATGGAACCAGGCTTTTCTTGGATGTCCACATTAAAGGCCAAGAGGTAGAACACACAGTTCTACGTCTCAAGATGCGATGTTTTAAATAGACATTAGGTAAAGATTTTCATCATGAGGATGATCTGATATATCCTTGTACAGAGCCCCAGTGAAATCGTGGGATCTCCAACCTTAGAGATACTCAAAATTCAGATGGAGAAGGCCCTGGGCAACCTATTCAAAGCTGGTCCTGCTTTGAACAGGGGGTTGCACCAGATGACCTCCAGACGTCCCTTCCAAGCGATACCATTCCATGATTATGTGATAGTTCTGTCTCATGGCTTTCCAAACTACTGTTTTTGCTGTCTTCAACAGAAAACATTAAACAACGCTTCATTAATACAAGTACTTGTGTCTTTTCATCTAACATCATAGAGAGAAGAATCCATTCATTTATACACTCAACAATTTACTTATCTTAGAATTCAGCGTTTTTCTTGGAGACGCTTGCCGTATGACCTATTCACATCAGAGACTGGCTGAATTTGATTACAAAGGGAGCAATGCTCTCGCCAGAAAGCTATGAAATCCAGCAAGTCTGCTTTCAAGAATTTACAGTATCAAGCACAGAAACCAGAAAAACAAGTATATACAGCCACAACAGTGTTAGAGTCCATAGGTACAATTTACAAATGCCAAGGAGAAAATACCACAATGCCTTCCAGATTTCCATAAAATCCTACCAAAGCAGAATGCTTTTCCGTTAACTCTCTCTACTGAAAGGGAGAGCTCTCCATAAAAAAAAAAAAAAAAAAAAAAAAAAAAAAAAAAAAAGACTCAAAATGGCTTGGGAACATCAAAGATTCTGTGGGAATACCGTAAACACAGGTTCTATTTTCTCCTTTCCCAGTACAAGCTGCTTGATGAAGACTAACAAGGGATAAATTACTGATGAGAATGAAACATACCAGTGTGTTTAAAAAACATATTTTGAAGCAATAGGACTCAACTACATTAAATTGCCATGATGCCCAAACAACCCACTGCAGACCGGTATCATTTTATTTAGAAAGAAAAATGCACATATTTCTTCAACTGGGGCACTTTAGATTAGGAATCTCTTCAGTCTTTTCTTGAGGGATTTAAAAAAGCTTTGGAGAAATCTTAAAGCTATGGAATTAGCCTGRTATTTATAGCTCAGATTCCTAGTGTGCTCTCTGAGCTTCCTAGGACGTTCTTTTTCTCCATCTGCTGGCTGCTGACACGGTATAACCTTGTATTTTGATTATGAAAACATATAAGAATAAGAGYACTTCATTTTACATTTCACTGTAAAGTTCTAGCTTCATCTCAGGGCAAGCTAGCTACACTTACTTTCTTCAATATAATCTAGGTCAAGAATGGTGCTGAGTACTTTCTGCTGCAGATAAGTGGAATTCTATTGTTTAATTATGTCAAAATATGTTACTAACAATTATGACTAATACTCTGTATGAATCACACTGTTACAAAATTATAATTTTCTTGCCATTAAAATACTGTACTTTATATACTGTTTCAATGGAATTTGATAATTTCTAGGTCAATAATGCTTTTTTCTTCCTTCTTCAGTTAGTAAAAAGGTCCACATATGGGTGCTAAACTGTTTACTCCAGCACTATTAAATGCTGAATTTTTCTGCTGTCTACTGTTCTTTTGATTAGCTTTTCTAATATTGCTTCAAATCTTCTATATCACCTGAAATACCTTTTGCAACAATCTTTCCTCCCACAGTACAAATCTACCCAAATGAAATCCCAAGTCTGTTTAAAAAAAATGCACTGATTTACTTTTGAATACTTACCTTCAGTGCTCCTCATGGTCTTGCTTCTAGTGACTTGGGGGATCTTCAAGTTTCTTAAAATTCTTTGTGCCCTTTCAGCTTTGCTTTAGTTATTCTCCTGTTTACAGCTCGGTGATGGGCTCTGGCCATCGAGGCTGGGTCCTGGCCTTTCTGCACCCCTCATCTGTGGAACTCCTGCGCCCCACGTTACATCTGTCGAGACAGTAACATTGCCTCAATTAAAGGATGAGCCAAACRCTTTTATTTCTCTCTTCTTGATTGCTTTTGAAGACATTACCCAACTACTTTGCAGAATAAACTGTAATAATATTTGTTTTAAAATAAGGGTAGGAAAGCTCTGACCAGAACTGAAGGAAAAAAGGATATGTTTGACTAAATTACGGTAGTTATTTCACTGTCTACAAGAACGAGATAAAAATAAGTATATGGATTCTTCTGATGACAGAACTRGTATAAAACTGCATGCATATAAAGTCACATCTTCAAACAAATTCCGTTGTACTAATGCATGCTAAAACCTTCAATTAGTAAGGCAAGAAGCCTTGGCCTTAAAGAGCTAAAATACTGCAGCTAACAGTAGAGGAAAATACTTTAAAAGTGCAGTTGTAATTTCTCTTGCTTTCTCTCTTTTTAGGCTAGTTAGTTAGTTAGTTTATTTTTAAACAACCTGACTGGCCTTGGTCACGTAGAAGGTCCTACACCAGTGCGGTTTCTGAGCTAGCAGCTGCGAGGGCACAGGCACGGCGCCGTGGGCGAGCAGGGCCAGGACGAGGGGCTCTGCATAACGCCTCCCTCTTGCCAACACGAGCCCGGGGCCGCTGCTGAGCTGCTTACTTCAGGAACGACCCCCAAACGCGCCTGCCGCCCTCCMCACGCAACGAGCTGGGCTCTGAGACTGGAAGGAGCTAACGATCTCGGCGGGGCTCGGAGTGAATCCATCAGCTCTCTCACGGATTGGTGCTCGTTGGGTTAACGGCACAGCCAAAGGAGTTAATGCAGGCCCTTCCGTGTCACACCTGAAACGCCTSTGGGCTCGATAACTGCATTTAGGGATTAGAAACACACTTCTAACAAATTCAAAATTATAGGGGTTTGCACACTATTTGAATAAATCTTCTATTAAAATGGATGCAACATATCCACTCAYTGTTTTTTCAGATCCTACAGAAAGCTTAATGTAGCTCTTCTGATCTACAGATCTTTTAAAGAAATGTTTGCCACCATAGTAAAGGTCTTGGCTGTTATTAAAAATCTTTTCCTTGCTCCAGCAGAAAACACTGCACAAAATGTGTAAGAAAAACTCCAATTTAGTTAAACAGGACGTACACAGGTTCACCGAAAGCACACTGGGGTAGCAAATACCAAATACAGTATTTACTATGAATCTTAAGTATCTCAGTTAAGCTCATAATAATAATAAAAAAWTTGCTTTCTTGGCAATGATCTGCTCTTTAGCTTTTTTTGACTTATTATTATTACTGCCAGTAATTCCACTGAGCTATTAGTTGATCAGCACCTTTCCAATTGAAGCGCAAAATAGGGCCACAATATACCRTAAAAATAGATATGAGACAGTCTGGTTTTTTAGATGCATTTACCAACCCAGTAGGGTCTTTCATGGATCTATTTTCTCTTAGGCAAACTAGAAGAAAAAAACTTAATTCATTAGAGTTTTTCTCTAACCATAATTACTTTGAAAATCGTGTTCCTAGATAAACATAAGCATATATCATTATGAAGTTCTTGCTCTTTAGGCTTTCTTGAAGTCTGGGACATCAGACAGCTTTCAGTTTTCAGCACTGTACACTCTGAACGTTTCAGAAGATTCTTAGGCTTATCAGTTCTTAATACTCAATGTTTTTATTTATTGAGAATACTAAAAGATACATAGGATGATGGCTACATAGCTAACATCAGTAGTCTCTCAATGCCAGTGAACACCAGGAAATAGATAAACAGTTTTCTTAAAGACTGAAGAGTGCTTTGTTCAAAACTCTTAAATCTTCTGCTTCCACAAAGTCTACAGACAAAGATAGGGGACCAAAATGACGGCACGTTTTTGCTGCCAGATCATCCACTCCACAGACATTAATAAGATGATTAAAATAAAAATAAACCATTTATTACAAAGTAACAAAATCAATATTTGCTCTTACTAAAATAAAACCTCTTCTTCTTAGCTGAAAAGGTTTACAACAAATAAAACAATCAGAACACCAATATCAAAGCAAAGTGACTTGACAAAAGCATAGGGACCCCAAATACTGCAGAAAAAATACTGCATTTTAGCTGGAGAAAAAATAGGGTATTCAGCAAAGAAAACTGCAGTTACTCATCACAAAGGCAGAACATGCGGAAGGAGAACAACATCTCGGTACAGAAACAGATGTAGTGGAGACGGGGGACACGGTGAACTACCATGCCCAGGACTTCCAAGGTTGGACTCTCAGCAGTGGGCCTTAGCTACTACTTTTTAGCTTACCAAGAAAGCAAATGGCAATGTTTCCTAGATTACTCAGAGATTCTAAATTCTAAATCTTACAATCTGACATATAAGTGGCACAATTTAAATATACAAATTTCTTCAACTGTAGAAATGATGAAATTTTTAACTTTCTTCCTCTGTATATAAAATTTGATGTATGAAATATTTGAAAAAATATTGGAAAAAATAAACATCTTTAAATTACTCATAAAATTGTAAATAAATAGCTTAAGAATCCATGGCTTCATCAGCTTTCCTTTAAAGTAGTAACACAGATGGAAAGATGATACAACCTATCTCTAAAGAACCTGCATACAAATATATCTCAGATTGTAATTTCATTATGGAAATAATATTCCTCAGATAAAATTTATCCATGTTTAAATATATTGAAAGGTATTGATTGGAGACATTTTTGTAAAGATCTTCCCTTAAGCACAAAACGCTAATCACAGCAAGCACTGTAAAACAAATTTACTGGAAACAATTTCAGTAGATGGTGAAGGGAGCCCAACAGTGAAACATAAGTCAAACTTGAGCCTAAAATAACTAGGTCATATGGACAATACTGAAGACTGAAGTGGCATCAGTAGAAGTTGTTTCTAAGGAGGGCCCCAAGAAACATACATTATTAAAATAAATGTGAATACATAATCAGGTTTTTATCCTGTAATATCTAAATACAATTGTATCAATGAACTACCGATAAAAATCGTCTTCCTGAGCATGTCAGCAAAAATTTAATTAAAATTTCTGCTGAAAGAATACATGCTACCTTAATATGTATATTCAGTCTACAAACCTACTAGCATTAAAAAGTTAGCATCACAGACCTAGGTGACCAGTTTTTAAAATAATAAGCCTAAATTACCAATGATAATCAAAACGGTCCTACGTGGCTCAGCCAAGAAAATTTTTGTGGCTAATATGAATTCAATAGTTCAGTCTTGCTGTTCCCCTGCTGAAAGTCTCTCTTTCCTTTTAACCAGCCTTCCTATTTTTCTTTGCCTACTATAAAATATTGCTTTTCTTGGGATAAAGAACTAAAATAATCACCTGTAAAAAATTTCAAAGGATTTTTTTTTCTTTTCAGTTAAAAAATGAAGACTTGATATTGAAAAAAGCACTTRTACTTCTGAAAATCTGCTATGTAATGTAAGATGGTGATTAAYGACTGTCCCAGCCATCATTAAATAGCCAGCGCTGCATCATGCACGGAAAGATTTATCTATTTATTTTTATCATTCAGAAGTAAGTACAGGACTTATACACTGACTACATTTATCCTTCTATTGCACATGTATCCATAATAAACTTCCCCATGAGTTCTCACCAAGCTGCAGTATTCTTGGGGAAAGAGAGAGCTGTTTTTTCAGTGACCGTGCTTTCTCGTGTGCTTATGCTCTTTCTATTACATAATAAATCTGTGCTAACAAACTAAAAGAACATAAACTGTCCCATCTAACTTTTTAAAATACACTCATTATTCCTATAATTTTACTACTTGATGACTCTAAAATTCAAGATGCTCTGCTTTTCATAAGGCTGCAAGAAAAAARGCCAACAAATGCTTCCCAGTAAAAGAAACGAGCTCAACAACTTTTCAGCTGTGTGCTGTCACAAACCAGTGGAGAATGGCAGTCAGCGAGTTTTCTTTCATGTTTGTTTTTCAGATACGTTTTAACTGGATAGTACCTAAACTAAGCTGCTTCATTATTGGCTATTTCTCAGATTATTCTTTCCATGTAAACTGTAGCAAAACTGAAAAAGGCCCTTCCATAAAAAGTATATTCCAGATCAGTCACGGGCTGCATGCAGGAATAATTTGGCAAAAGTTTAAAGACTTGTTTACAAGTATCTGATATGATTTTATTATTATTATTTTGTAATAACTGCTGTTCCTATTTTGTAAAGTGAAAACGTCTCACAAAATGGTATTTAGCAATTGCATAGGCCTCTGTAATACTAAAAATAAATATAACATCATTGAGTTTTAATGGTGGCACAAGATGATACTAACATCAGCAGAAAAAGTCTTGCTTGTAATATTATAAACTACCAGAAGCAGATCATTCTTTATACGACAGACCAGAGAAATGAAATAAAGATGCCAGTCTTCACTGTGTGTGAACAGTGTTGATTAACATGTTGCTTCAAAGGAAAGAAAAAACAGAAGAAAATTTTTAAATTTCAGAGAACTGCATTTACTATCTGTATGTGACAGGAAGGGAAACAGTGGGAGAGGGGGAAGATTTGCTTACCTCAGACTGGGTAGACTGGTGGAGGTGATCCACCAGACTTYAGTGGGTCTCTGAACTTCTGGGAGGAATTTGGAAAGAGTTTCTTCAAGTCTTTATGATTCTTTGTCTGTTTTGTTGTGAAAACACCTCTTCTTCCTGTAATAAAGCATACCTCGTACTAAAACAAGAGCTGCGGAAGGACAAGTTATCAATCTCTGCACGTAATGCAGTCTGCGTGGCTTCTCTAACAGGCTGCTCCACTGCTCAAAAGCCAATGGGACATTCACAGACTCAAACATCGAGCAGAAGTGGTTACTTTACTGAGGATCTCTCTGTAGTCAGTGAGGAAAGGYAGACTCCAAAGCACCATTTAAAGCACCCAAATTAATCGGTATTCCRACCTGCCTCCTAGAAGCATCTCTCTCTCTTTACTGGCCAGAAACACAAAATCAGAAGAATAGCCTCTGAAGTGGAGGGTTCAACTTTGGGTGTATCCTCCATTGCTTTACAGTTTTCCGAGAATTTAAAACTACAAGAATAGAGCCTACATATTTGAAGAATAAGGAAAACTGACCCTTTTATTCAGATAGTCTTGAGAACTACCATAAAACTTCACAGAATAAAATAACCAAAAAGATGCCCAGTGCTTGCTACTTACRTATGATTTTATATATGTTTGTACATCCCGATATACAAAAATTAACATAAACAAAGCAGAGTAGCTTAGATACTTATGAAAGCAGATTTTAGAATTGTAAGCATTTTAATAGTTTTGGCCCTATGATGATAGCACTGACCACACTCAACTCCCCACCAATATCGTTTACCTGTACTCACATATGGAAACGCATTACAATGATGCTTTCACACTTTATCAAAAAAAGCTTAAATAAAAAAGTGGCTTAAATGATTTTTTTTTCTCTTAGAAGAAACATGGGGACAGATAATTCTGCAGACTGAATGCRTAAATGAAAATTGTGGAATCTACCTCAGCTGGGCCTTGTATTTATTTATTTATTTCTATTTTCAATTTATTTATTCCTATAATCAGCAAAAATAGYTGCCAAAAATACCTTTGGACAAACTAGAGGGATCATGAGATTTTTAGCTCTCCCCATGTAGACCTGGAATTTTGGTAAGTCTGGAAGATCTGGCTTAATTCAGGGATCTGGTAGCTCMACAGCAGAAAGCTTGGAAACTATGAGGACACCAGTTTTTTCCTTCCTTGTTGATTTTCTGGAACTGCCCAAGGTGGGCACAGCGGCACGGCGCAGCCCTTCGCCGCGAGGGCTCCAGCCTGCCCTTGCTGCTGGCTGCTCCCTCCCTCCTCACGGGGAAGCGGACACGGGGCCGATGTGCGCCTTCCTGCCGGATTAGTTCTAACCTAGATCAGCTCCCTAATCTGCCCGGCTGGGCTAAGCGCTTCGGAAAGGGGCGGCACACGGCGGCGTGAATAACCCAAAGTGGGACCTGCTCTTTCAGCGCTGAATTTGCCTTACATCAGTTTAAAGGGCTTGCGGAAATTCAGTATCAGTTTGTTCATGCATTTTGTTTCAGAATAGCATCCTCCTGAAAATACCTTCCCCTTCCCCTGTTTTCATAGCAGGATTTTCAGTATAGTATTTCTCTGTTTAAATAAAAGTAGTATTTAGCTCTCTACATTTTCAAAATGTATGATCCTAACTCTTAAATTTTAACTGCCAAACATGCCTAAGAGTAGCTAGGGTATGTCTTAAAATCTGTTCCGAGTTACCTGATTAAAGTCCTCATAAAGCTGTTGGAAATGTATAATCCTGTTTCTTACTGATTAGAATTGACATACATTATCCTAAAAGTTCCTAGTATCTGGAGAAAATGAAGTTAAAACATAACAGATGACATAGGAAAGCAAGAAAAAAAATTCCTGCCTTTCCATGCATGTATGGCCTTTCAGAGCTATYATTTTATACCATGGCCACATTACTATAACTTTAAAAACGTATTTAAGGGCCTAACAATGCAACATACCAGATGAAAAAAAAAACTAAGCTAAAAAATACACTATTAAAACATAGGCCTTTTAGAGGAGCTTAAAGATTAGCCATAAGGCTAACACACTAACAGGTTTGTTCTATGTCTATGATACATATCTATAATGATAACACAATAACATTCCTCACAGATTTGGCAACTGTGTCATTTGAGTAGATGTAGCTTTTTACAGAGAGGATGTAAGAGGGGATACTACACAGYTGTTTTATCTGCAGTTACATAAAAAAAAAAGAAACGGATTTTTAATTTGCAAAAGGAGAAAATCAGAGACATCAATTTAGTCAATAGCCACAATCCTATAAACCCTACAAATCCGATACTTTCATAAAGTGACAGGTACTAATAATATATATCTTACAAACATGAAAAGACTTCTATTCTGTGAAAAGCCTCGGTTTTGACAGGATAGGTGCATGTTGCTGTTCGGAAGCGGCATACATGCAATCTGCACCCAGCAATTTAAAGCCTGAACAGAAACAATCACATTGACGACGAGATCAGTTCCAAGCTACAAAGAAAATCCCTGCCACGCACAGCCGCGGGGAGTAAGGAGGCACGCAGAGCCGGGCCCGCGGGCCACGGCGCTCATCCCGCCGAGCTGCCGGTTGCTATGGTAAGCGTTTGCCTGTATTCTGTACGTGCAACAGTAACACGTCTTCTGCTTCCTCGTTCTTGCATTTTGGTGAAGTTTATACTCGGGATTTGGACTTAAAAGCTGTGAAAATTAAAGGTTCTTTCAAATAAAAATTTATTTCAATTTATTTTAGTTTTGCAAAGAGATATTTGTAACAGAAAAATAATTAATAACTCACAAATGATTTTTAGTCACCTGTAACAGCATATTTAAAACTTGCGATTTATTTCCATTAGCTTGTTGCATACCTGTTGTATGTGCATTTCTGTTCTCTAGTTCAAAATACAAGCAATGGAAATGCAATCTACTTTTCTCCTTCACTGATCTTTAATTTAATACAGAGATAACTCTGGAATTGATGAGAACTGAGATGACAAGCAAATGCTTTTAGCTGCGGACAATACCAATTTGTCTCCTCTCCCCCTTTTAAACAACAGTTGTTAGAGATACAAACGAATGAATTAATCGAGATGTTTTTTATTCAGTTATTACTATTTAAACTAGCAGGTTAGCAGGATTTGCTGCTGGGTCTGCCCGCGTCTGAGACGCAGTCCTACTCCAAAAGGTGCCGCAGGCRGCTCGCAGCCGAACCCAGCGGTCGCTCCCACGCGAGGCCAACGCGGCTCCGCTGCCCTCTCCCTCTGTACGGCTAATACAAAGCCGTAACACACAAAATACGAATATCTGAAAGTACACACATTTGACAAGATAATCTCAGTAGAAGAGAGGAATCCAACCCTCTCCCCACCCAGGGCATCCACGCTGGACCAACTGCACACTCASGTGTCTGCCGCCGACAGAAAAATCTCTGACAAAACTTGCTAGTGGTCCAACACATTTTTTTTTAGACAATAAAGTTTCCTTTGGCTCTAGATGCTGTTTCTGTGCTCAGCAAACATCCTCGCTCTTTCCCACCTAAGATAATAACGGATTTGTGCACAGCTTTGTCCGGCATCGTTGCTTGAYGCCAGGAACTAATGCAGAGAATTTCGTATGGCGACTGGCAGCCCTGGATTAGGAGCTTTCCCTTCTCTTGGACGCGTAATTTATTTGACCTGCAGGAACAAAGTCTCAAAAGGCTACGTACAAACTGTATAAAGGACAACACCACGCTTCACATACGTTCCCCTTACATTAATTAACCTTTGGTCGCGAGGCCCAGTGTAAACAAGAAATTAAATTTGGCACAGGCGCTTACAGTTCATATTTTTCTTAATGAAACCAAATCATCACATAACGAAGCGTCTTCTTTTAGATGTGACGTTGTGCCACTGTTTAAAGCGAGCTCCTCCAAGAAGCAAACAATGTAAACTTTCCTGACCTGTGTTATTTCTTACTTAAATATTCTTGTCAGCGTTATCCATAAGTGGCAACTCTTGCGTCTTTTCAGCTCTTGTGCTTTCCAAGCCGGCCCAACGCAGCCGCCAGCAYAGACAGACCGACCGACGTGCGCTGTGGACTCTTCCTTCAAGAGAAACACGAATTTTCTTCAGACTCGGACTGCAACCAGAGCTGGAGGCAGCAAAATTGGTGTTCTCCTGAATTTGAAATATGATGTTGGACATCTGAAGTTCCCTGAGAAAGGAAGCCACTTTTTTATTCASTGTAAATGGACACCACCATCTCTGAATGGGTTTTCAGTTGCTTTGCACAGCCACGAGTTGATTAGAAACTCTTCAGGAAGCCGAGTTAAAAACGACAGCCAAGCCCAAACCCACAGCTGGCTGCCTCGCAATCCTTTCACCACCACAAAGCCTTTCGGAAAGGAGGGACCTTGGGGACCTTCAGGGAACGTTATCCACCACTAGCGACTTTGGTGCTGGCACTTCAACGTGTTGATTTTTACTCTCTGCTTATTTCTCTTGTGACCAACTTCGGCACTGTGATATCCCTCCTTTCCATACGGCTGCAGGATTTCAGCCTCCCAGTAAAGCRAAAACCAACCCAGTGTACACGCAGTGCTAGACTTAACATCTCCGCGGCGCTTCAAAAATCGTCCTGTTGTGTGATGCTTCACACAAACCTCCACAGTCTCCACAACACCAACTATCCCAGCCACAGGCRGAAAAGGCTCCGAAGGTTCCCAACACATTCACGGAGTGAAGGAATCTCATTTCCCTGCCCAGCTTTCGCTTCTGTGCCGCCTCTTGCTGGCTGTCTCCTTTCCCAGCGACTTTCAGGCAGCTTGCTTCTCCTACGTGCATCCTCCGAACCGCCAGCGCTACCAATTAGCACTACTAATGGTCTAGTTCATTCATAAAGTATCAGGAGGGTATTTCAGTAATCCCCTGGCACACGACTCCTAACGCAGAAGGCAGTTTCTGGAATTTCAGTTCTATTCTTGCTAAGGTTAATAGACGCTTTCCCGCTGAGTTTAGTACAATTCGCACTGGAGCACTACTGAGCATATATTTTTATAAAATGCCCTACTATTTGAATCTCTGTTTTAATACCTTAAAAACCGCACCTTATTAATTCATCAATAGAGATAAAAATTCTCTAAAAATTTAGCCCAAGATCAAATCATTATCTGTTATCCGTCATTTTTACTTATATTAAATACAGTTAATAAAGAAGTTTGTGAGAAGGATAGAGATAAGAAAAAGACCACAGGACTACAACAGCTAGTATAGGAACATATTTAAGACCTCATAAGATCTTAATGAACTCACTAATTTCAAAGCTTAATGGTGATCTTGTGCAATTACTGGGAGATATATATATATATATATATATATATATGGAGAGAGAGAGAGAGAGAGAGAGAGAGAGTTACAGGCAATCAGGTGCTTATAAAAATAATTATCCTTGTCGTAGAATTTGATAAAGCTGAATTTTTCCAAAACTACATTCTGAACTCCAACCCATATTTGGGAAATATATAAAAAAAAAATCCTAACCCAAGAGAAATAAAACAGCACAGAAAACTGGCAATAGTAGATGAAATATCTGATTACTCAAAGAAAAAACAAAATTTATTACCCATAGAGAACTGTTTTGACAATACCCTATGATTACAATGCACAGAAACATCCTAAGGTCAATGAAAAAGCCATTTGCAAATATGCAAACCCTAAACTGCCCTCAGAAAGTCAACAGGCATCCTAGCAAACTTGCCAGATCCTTTCAGTTTCAGTTTTGGGGAATTCCCTTTTGGGGAGGCCATGAAAATCTTGCTCTCAAGTWTACGATTAAGGGATGCATTCAGAAACTGCCAAGCCTGCTGGCGACACCTCATTTCCTGTTTTTTTTTTTGACCTAGGAGTAAGGCCCAAATCCTTGTGCATGATTCACATTCTGTCCCCCGCCGCRAGAAGCAGCTGTGCTGCCTTGAAGGCTTCTTCTCCAAAGTTGATTCCTGACTCTTACCCACAACTCTTCTTGCTCCTCCACTTTTTCTCCTCCTTCCTCACCACAATTTTGCTCTTGGATCTAATCCCACACGTGTAGCACRTGAACAGTCTACACTTAGTACAATCCTGAAGCGTCCTCATGTCCTGCACACGTCCTTTCCCGCACATGGTATCCAATGCTACACATCATTTCYCCATTTCTCTAGTAATTCTCTACAGGGGTGTCATCAGGGAAACCTTGGCCCAATGTATTTTTTTCTCMGCCGCCTCATCTAATTTAGAGGAGCACGATAAGGAAAGCACGCACCCTTCCTGCAAGGATGCATTTGATGATGTGAGAGCTAATGGGAAACAGAATTCCCAGCTGCAGCTGGTGAAGAACATCAAGAAGAGGCACAGCTATGGGCTAGATTAAGCCCATAGATGGATATGAAAGCATTTCTACTCACATTAGTCTTTTCAGGGAAGAATCTAAAAATGGACAAGTAAATAAGCTTGTATTTTGTGCCTGTAAAGTAAGAATAAAGACAGTTCTCCTGACGTACACCTACTCCCTACTTCTTTCCAGGGTTGGCASTGAAGAGCTGGTCTCCCCTAGATCAGGCTGCAGGCTGGACAAATCGCTCCAGCAGCTCGACTCCCTCAAACTGTTGTACATGACCAGAAGCATACCCATCTCCCAGGCAAAATTAAGAACCACTTCCCTGGAAATGAGATTTCAGTCACACGATGAAGTATTTTCAAGCAAATGACAAAGGAGAAACCAGAAAGCATGACTCTTCAGCGTATCCATCTGAAGAGCGACCCACCCCTGCTGTAAGCCGAAAAAGAGAAAGGGAAACGTCCGAGGAGAAATCTAAGCCTACATCCACTGAAGCCAAATGTCGTTTCTTCATCTGCCTCAGAGGGCGTTCAACCAAGTCCGCCCAATTTATCTGATGGCAGTCAGGAACAGAGGTAGGACAAACTTTCTTCAGAAGCAGATGACTAAACAGGGGAGTCAAGTTTTCCTTCTGGAGAGTGCCATTAGGGCACTCCGGGATGTCATTATCATGGT
Organism: Rhea americana; assembly: GCF_003343005.1. Taxonomy (NCBI): domain Eukaryota; kingdom Metazoa; phylum Chordata; class Aves; order Rheiformes; family Rheidae; genus Rhea; species Rhea americana. The sequence goes on along the minus strand of NW_028185095.1, from coordinate 2,487,665 downwards.
GTTTCTGTAATGATTATTTTTAATCAAATAATAAAAAAAAATGTGCTCTTTTTACCCTGAGCAATTCACCAACAAGAAAGAATAAGGCAGATTCCCAAGGTAACAGTTAAAGGTGTTGATGCATTATGAAGTGCCAGCTATTCATAGAGTAAATGAAAAAAACAGAGGAAAAATATATTTCACAATAAAGTTATAATAAATTTTCAGAAAGCCATACCACACAGTATCATAAATTTACCACCCCTTTGCTTTACTGAGACAACTGAATAACTTCTAGGGGAAGAGGATAAAAGCAAAAATAGAAAGAATTGCCTTAGAAATGAAAATCCCACCTACTGAAAACATAGATGCCATTTTTTATACCACATAAGACAAGAAAAAGGGGATAGTAATAAAAGCAAGCATTTAAAGCTGTCAAGGTATTTGACAGTAAAACAATAAGAGAAAGTAAAATGGACTTTTTTTAAAGGAAATACAAAAATATACATTGAAGGATTAAAGAAAAGCAAGCTATTTTTATACAAGAAAAARCCCCCATCAAAATAACAAATTTAGCATATTTTCTACAAGTTTGTTATATTCCAGAATTTACAATATAAATTCCAAATAAAAGATGTGTTAGGTTCTTTGCYCGTAAATACTTTTTCAGAAAGCAATTCCGTGAACAGCTGTATTGATGCTGTCAGAGAGAGATCAAGAAAAATGCAACTTTCATGTGCTACAGTAACTGAACTAATGAATTTTGCTAGCTTCAGGTCAGCCAGTCTTCACATCACCAGAGCACACAGAGAAAAAGGATCCAACACCAGCACTTGTAGCAGCAGTTAACAGATAATTGCTTACTCCTTGGTTTGGTTTTGATTACAAATTCTATGTAAAATTTTCTCTGCCACCAAAAACAACTGTCAAGCCAAAGAAATTTCTAACACATAACAGAAAAGATGCAAGTCCTCCACTTAACAAGAAATTAAACACTTATAATTGCTTTACAAGTTTGCTTAACTTAGTAATTAAAAAATGCAAGTRTAACAGCTGCACAGCTTTACAAGTTTGCATGGATCTAACAGYAGTGAACTACACAGTAGTGAAGCAGCCAAATTTAATTAACAAATTTTTGTTTCCTTCTTCGCAGAAATCACAACACAAGCTTCCCATTTTAGTATGCTTCTGCCCTGCCCGGATTTTGGTTTAACATCAAATGAAGTTTCAGACTCCTGGATCTCTAGATTGCTCTTCCCAACTGCAAAGGTCTCCACGGCAGAGCAGGGTGCCTGAGCGGAGGGAGCCGAGGGGCGCTGCCGGCTGACAGCAGTCATTTCCCAAAGAGATTACCGAACATCCACGCAACAAGAAAAACTTGAAATTCCGACCGCATTACGCTAGACTGGAATTGATGGGGCAATCAGATCCCCTAGCAGCTACTAATCTGGTAGATAAAAAGATTTYTGTTCAGACCGAGCACTGAGACATTAGCAGCGCGCTGAAGCCGAAGAGCCGAAGCAAACCTTCGCCTTAGCGCAAACTCGCCTTCACGCGGCCAGCGCAAGAGCCCTGGCCCGCTTCCTACAGCAGCAGCGCTCAGCGGCCGCGCTCCACAGTGAGCGCCMCGTGCCAGCTTCAGCGGTTTGGACGCGCCGATCCCCGAGCGACCGCGCCTCGCGCCACGGGGCGCAGGCGGCTGCAGCCACCGGCCGGGMCCCGGCGGCCCCTCTCCCTCATCAGCGAAACGCAAAGCACCAAAGTCGGAGAGTCACCATCGCGCAGCGCCTTTCCTGCTTCCTCCCCAACACATCCACCTTGGCAGTGGTGCCGTCTCCCCCGTAGTTCTGTAGTTTGCAGCTCTAACTACTAAAATTTGATCCAAACTAATTAGGCGCATGCCTAATTTAAAGCAACCGAACGGTTCCACTGCCTTTAACAGATTACTCATTGCTAGAAGTATTTGAATATAATCTAATTAGATKCTAAAAATATCTTTCGAGTTGAAGTAGTCCCAGTTATGTCCAAGGAGAAATTTTTAGTTAGCCTTTTTGAAGATGCTGAAATGGAAACCCATGTCAAACACACCTAAACAGGAGTTGGGACCTAAAAAAAGTCATTTAAAATTCTACTCCGCCATCCTCACTTTGGATTAACAAGATGATCAAAAGTATAATGAACAGGATCTTCACTTGAGGAACCAAAGACCTGCAATCTTATCTTAGTGTAATCACAGGGTGTCAGCAAAAACATGATCATACATAAAGGCACAAAATTAAGATACTGAAGGAAATGGCAGTGTGCTCCAGTGCATTACGAAACATCTATTTTAGCTACTGCTCAATTTCAGAGAACGGATGAAAAGATTTGAAGTTTGGGCAACAAGGATTCTTCTTTAATATCAAGATAGYTTGAAAAGAGAAAGGTGAAAATAACTTTAATTCTCAGTGGACCGAGACTATTACAACCTAATATGACTAGTTTAACACACCAGTTGTTAAAGTGGCAGGTTTTAAATAGTTACACAAAATATTTAACTGTCACATCATATAAAAGGAAATATATAAAGAACGTTTCTAACTTTTGCCTAATAACCCCAAAACACATCTTAGACCATAGCTTAGCATGTATTTACGATGATATGACTTTAAAAGAAAAAAAAATTTGGTGTCAGCAATGACTTCATTTATCGTTCCCATTCTTGGGCCACCCTTTCCTTGCTCTGGATGTGGGAACCACGGCCAGAAAAGAAAACAGCAGTAGAAATGTTGGCTTAAGCTCAAGTAAAATTACATCCTAACTTTCTTCATAACTGAAGAGTTTTCTGCCTTACAGCATCTGTAATTTCTAGTAGCTTCCTAACGTTCCTAACAGTTTCTTCAATACTTTTAGTAACATATATCTTATCTAGAAGTTTCAGTGCTAGAGATAGTGACTCACCTTACATACAAAACAACACTTTAAGAAGAGATTTAGAAAATAAGTCAGAAATACTTTTAAAGTACCAACAAAATCACTATTGACATTAGCATCGAAATGTGTCATTATAATGTCATGCGTCTAAAATGTCTAACCAAGACACACACTGGCAAATGGACATTACCAAAAAAGTAAGAATCCTACAAACTCAGGTAGTGAAATATTCAAGTGAAATAACTAAATTAATTAAGTAGGGTTCCAAACAGTCAATGCAAACAAGATGTAGACTTCTGAATTAGTTTCTGAACACCACGCATATCCTCCGTTAATCTAACAAATTCAGAATCTACTTACGTAGCCAGGTCCTCACCTAGCACATGAGGGCTTCGCCACACTAGAAACCCAAAGCAGTGTAAATTTACCCAAGCTAAGAATTTACCCTAAAACATGCACGCTAAGGTGAGTACAGTTTCTCTTTTGGCACATGCAAGTATTTTAGGCAGCAGGCAACAACAGTTTAAAAGAAGCTTCTTTAAGTAAACTTTGGTTTATTCTTCCAAAGAATACAAGTGAATACAAAATCCATTAATTCACCTGCACAGCAATAATACTGTAACCTAGCACTCTTCCTATCGGCAAGAACTACCCTTCTATCCACATACAACTTACCTTACATTGGGTATTTCTTCCTACTTGATACAATTAAGCCATTTTGAGGTAGAGCTAATTTGACAGCACATAGTAACCTGACCTTCCCCCTTTTTCAGTTTTACCCTTTGTTTTAATCCAAATACAAAATCCTACTGCAAACAGTATACTTGTTGCAACCCTACCATGAATGGTAGCCTGGGCACTTGCAAAACAAGCTGGAAAGCTGAAAATACCTGCTTTATGTACAAATATTAGAGAACAAATCTTTGAAGCAGTCAGATTTCACACGGGCCACCTTACCTCTTCTCTCCYGAAGCCTAGAGCCTGGAACGTTGCCAGCATCTCTGTATACACTGTGCCAACGTGGCTGATGGAAAGGCATTTCTGTAGCGTGCTCGTCAGGTGCCACCAATGAGCTGATAAGGACTTTCTTGTGCCATCAGAAATAAAGATGTGAAGGAGCAGATCCAAGACCTGATTCACAGCAAAGGTTTTTGCCCAACAAAATCTGCCCAACATGGCTATGGACATAGGTGCTATGAAGACAGTTTGAGATACAGGAGTTTCRAGAAGCTAATGTAAACTGAAAATGTGAAGGGGTAGAGTTGTTTGGTTTTGTTTTTCAACTACTCGAGGTTATAGAATAGCCCTTTTTAAAACCTCAATCCATGATAAAGCTTTTTGGAACTACAGCAACACACTTCAGTATACTATACCGTGATGCTGGGGTCATAGATACTGACATCAGGTTTTGCATGTATTTTGAACGTCCCTAGCATTAAGTTATTTGGCATTCATGGAATCATCCTAGGTTGAGCTGAACAGCAATACATCACATCAGGTTGTATTTTAGCAACTACAACACTGCAAGCTGAGCAAGCAATTCAGGATTTGAGATATTTTGTATTACTGCAAAGGCACTGTATATAACAGTTACTGTATGYAACACTACATCAAAGAAAAAATTACTCTGAATTACAAGTATAGCACTTGAGCCCGGTTATCAACCTTGAAACCTATCAAAGTGATTTCTCCTCTCTTTTCTCTTTTTASTTGGCACTGGCACAGGGGAGTTCTGGCACAGATTGTTTTCATTTTGCACACATTTAAAAACAGTGCTCATTTCCTGGGACAGCTGATTTAAAAAATTGGTATGTTCTCTCTAATTTAGGAAGATCTACAAAAGGGGAGCCATAAAGATTTCTTATACTATTAATTGCTTGACTTCTGGCATCAAATATATACAAAAATACACATTTTTCTCTCTGATAACTCATTGAAAGTAATGGAAGGAGTGYTTTCCTTCCTTTATGTCCCATCCCCACCACAAGTACAGATACTCAAGAGATTCCTCTGCTGAAAAGCAAAATATTCCTCTTAGGGGCACGGCAGGATAGCTGGGTTTTCTGGCTGCTTCTCGTACTGGAAAGTAGACAAGATTTGATTACCTCTTTCCCTTCCTTCTCCACACCCCCCAGGCAGAAAAATTATTGCTCACAGGTCACTGCTCAAGTTTGAACCTTTACAATGCAGTTCTGTCTGTCTGTCTCTCAGAAGGGCTCTTCCAGCCCCCTGAACCTTTGGAGTAAAGCTGAAGTACTAGGAGAGAACAAATTGAGATGTTTCTCAAATTTACAGCTGAGATCAAACAATCTAAAAATAAAAATACTCTCCTACGACCCCCAAGAAAAACCTAACCAAAGGACATTCATTTCAAAATCCTGTTCATGCAAAATTACAAGAGAGAAAGCTAGAGAAGGATGCGGGTCTGAGAGAAAACCATCAGARTATTGTAAAAGACGGAGATGTGCATCAGATTTTGGATATGGCAGAGATCAGCTCTTCGTGCTCTTAAGCCACGGGTGCCTGATGCATCCAAATTCACCCGTGCAGAAGAATCCTTATTTTGAGACTTGGTTGCAAACACAAAATGTATGGATCTCTCCCAGTCTCACAACCCCTAAAGACATCTCTCCTTCATTGCACTCTCTGAGGAYGGATAGAGTATTTCCAGGCAGTTTCATACACCTCAGAACGACAGAGCGGGCCAGGGGACCACATCAAGGACGTGATACCTGGACACAGGGCTTGGTCTTTGCCTGTGTGTGCAACCTGACGTGCCCTATGCTGTTCAGCAGAGGTTTTTTGTTTTCTAACCATCAAATTATATATTCTTTCCACTTCCTTTGTTTTGTTTTATTAAGAAGTCATTACAGGCTTTTGGTGCGAGGGGTACACCGTAACCCTGTTTTGGTGTAGTTTTTGTTTTTCAGAAGGGAGGAAAGGGGACAGACATCTGATTTACTTTTGTCCTCTTTGAGTTGGAACAGCAACGCCATACTCTTTGTCAGGCAAAAAGTGATACTGGTATTAAGGTGCTTACTAATACTTATCAGACAGCTTTCTGCAATTAATTAACTTCATTTAAACAGAAACATGTTAAGCTTAGCAGTTTACAAAATGAAAAAGCATGATGGAATTATGAGGGCAACAAGAAGTCACAGCATACAATGGTAAGGTAATGTATTTTATAAGTACCTATATAATACCCCAGACTCCTCTGTGCTCCTTAGCAAAGTCTCATTCTTCCTCCTCCCACTCCCCGCAGCCAGCCCCACCTCCTTCAGCGCAGGAAACATTCCTTCAAACTGTGCAAAACGAGCTGAAAGTCTATTTTTTCTAACTTAGTCATCAGCAATTACCAGGTATTATGCAAAACTGAATCATGCTCTGCTCATACCAGGCCGGTCTTGCTCGGGGTCCTGCAGGCCAGGTGTGACATCCTCCTGCCTCTCGAGTCTTCCCGCACCCCGCCGGGCACCCGGCTGTTAACCCAGGGTAAGGYACCAGGATGTTATGCTCCTTCCTTCAGTTCAGTTCAACACCRTAAGGCTGCACGAGCCTTGGAAGTGGAGGAAACGCTGCGCTCTCCACATCACACTTGTCAGCAGGTAATATCCATGGTACAGGTAGGAAGCAAAAAGGTATCAATTTCTGCAAGAATCAGCAGCTTTACTTAATTACAATTTCCCAAGCTTTCTCTGTTAAAATGAGCAAATACAGCTCWGATTTACTTGGTTTCATCTCCTAGGGACAAACAGAAGACAGACACGCACTAATATGCATGCAGTTTCCATCAATGAGCTTGCCACAATCCAGGACCTCCAAGCATGCAGAACGTGCCCCTGCCACGTAGACCTCTAGCCCCAAAGCACTATTTGTTAACATGCCACCAGCAAGCGCTATACGCGTCAGCACACCAGCGAAACGTCCAAGCAGTACTTCATAAGGAATGCAACTCTTCTACGGATGAGTCAGAGAGATTTTTTGGCACCAGTTAGGATTACAGTGAATTAACAGAGTAAATTAACAGACATGCAGGAAAGTTCTCTTCTGGCATCCAGAAAGTCTAAAGCCATTTTTGGACTTGCACACACGAACCACTAGAACAACAACAGATGAAGAAACAGTCTGATGCCTGAAAAGGACTGGCCAAAGGCCTTAAGCCCTGTATTCCTGTTAAAGTATTTCCAAAGATACCACTTGTGACATCTAGCAAAAGCTGAGTCCTAAAAAAATGAAAACCAACCTAATTAGGAAGAGAGCTAGCCACACCACTCCAAAGTAAGCAGGCATCAAACAACAAAGGTAAAAGGTATATAAGGTGCAAGACTCTAGAGAGCTCCAATATTTGCGTCTGACACTATAACAAGATTTCAGCCAGCAAAATTAGTAACATGGCTGTACTTAAGAGTGAGGTGGATAAAACAAAATGCAAATCTTCCTAACACTCAAAAATTGTCTTCAAGGTGTGGCACTTAAGCTATTTTAGTATATTTTCTTATTAAGCATAGATTAGGCTTGTGTTTTATTACTGTCTTTTGTAATGTTTTGCTTCCAAGTCTTACAAGTATTGACTCAGTTTTCTCTTCCCTGAGCTTTAAGAAACAAATCTTTATTTTGTTTTACAGTTAAGCCTTCCCACCGACCAGGAGTAGGAAATGACAAGTGAAGGGCACGCTTCCCCCACGGAGGCACTGGATCCCAGCAGCCGGGCGCAAAGGCAGGGAAGTGGAACTTCTACAGAAAAACACAATTTTAACTACTTAGGGCAGACTTTGCAGTCTGGCAAGATGTAGCGTGGGAACTGAATGGCCAGGCACCGCGAGAGGTCCTCTCCAGCAGACACAAAGGGAGCCCCGAGCAGTAGATGACGGAGACACGTGACAGAGATTTGGACAAATCGTGATGTGTCAGAGGTTATCCCACCATTTACACTGGCCAGACCTTGAGTCCAGTAATCTACTGAACATAGATCACCAAGTTGCAGCAGTTACAGAAAAATCTGCTCAAAATTCATATTTATTTTCTCTAGAAAGTGCTTCAAAATAAGTTTATCACAAACATCTTCAACGTTCCCCAGAAGCCTTTATTTATTTATTTACTTATTTACCTTTTATTAGTGCAAAAGAGTCATGGAAATGAAAGACAGACATAGCTTTAGCATTCAGACAGTGTTCCCTAAYGTTGCCAACAAATAGTTTTTATATGGCACAAAGTATTAGATGAGTTCAGGGACAGATAAGAAAAATTTAACTGATATGGAGTCTGTAGCCTAGAGCTGGTATTACAAAACACGCTGTGAAAATACCTAAAAATGTGTCAAATCCAAAAGAAGGACCAGGTATCTGAAATGAGATGCCTATCTASAATTTGGCAATGAAACACACTTCAATCAACGCAGCACTGCACTGCGTGACCATAACTAAACCTCTGCCGCAAGTCTGCCATCCATCTCAGCGGAGCTGGGATCTCACTCAGACTTCAGTAACTGCTTATGAACRCTGACTGCATCCTCAAATGTATTAACTTTTTTTAAAAATCACCTTTTAATCATCACAAACAATCACATTTAGTTCAACACTAAAACATGCAGTTCAGTCCTAGGTATATCTTTTGTACGTTTCTATTTCCACCTAAAGAAAACAATTTACTGTCACATCAGTCCAGGAAGTCTTTTGCATTTTTTTTCCTTTCAACGAATCCATCCCATAATCCTGATGTATCCTGAGTATTAAATGAACACGATTTTAAGCTAAAGTTTAGTAAGAAATGTATAACACAGAACTGATTTTAGTAGCCCTCCTGTATCACAGCCCTGCTCCAAGAGCTTCTCTTTTGGAAGAGCTCCGTATCTACAAAAGACGGACGGTGCCAGTCACAAAAGCTCAAAGGGATTCTGGGCTAAGTCTGTGCCTACAGCCAAGTCTCCAATTTATATCAAGGCATTTTTTCTCTATCACAGATATATATATATATATATATATATATATGTGTGTGTTTTATTACACATTGGGGGAACAGAAGTCTTAATTCTTTTTTTGGCTTCCCTAAAACCTCTACATTCTATTTAACATGTACCACATTCGTTCTCATCAGCAATTTAGGGGATAAAGCAATGAGGCATGACAGTAACATAGCTGCAAACTTAATATACTATATATCTATTATATGCTAGAAAGCTATAGTGAAAATGTACTAAACCACATGACTTTAATATCAAAGAGTTTAGGGTATCATTTTAAAATAAACGGCTTTCACAGACTTTTCCAAATTCTTTTTTTTTTTTTTTTTGGCAAACAATGCAGGAAAATGCTAAAACATGTACAACTAAGAGAGATGAAAAAAAAGTACATTATACTGTAAGAAAAATAACATGCAACAATACTACTACGAAAGATATTTTAGTACCTATTAACAAAGGGAAAGAATTTAAGTCCTTCTAGACTAAAGGTAGCATGGTATTAATTTTATGTAAGAAGCAATTTCTTACTATTACAGGTAATCAAATATGGAAACAGTTTTCTAGGTGAAACGATGGCCTTGCTATTAATTCCATACTTCAAAACAAGATCAGGTAGCTTTCAAGAATGCAAATTTTAATCCAAACTAATTCTCTTTTTCTGGGAAAAAGTGTAACGGCCTGCACATTGCATATCAGACAACATAGTCACCATTGTCTCTTCTGGCCTTCAGATTTTTTTAGACTCCCCTTACTCGCCATTAGATGCCCAGAAAAATAGGACAGGAAAGCACAGTAAGCAGTGGAGATAGAAGACATAACTAAAGAATCTACATTCAATTAGAATACACTACTTCCACCTTCACACGCTTCTACAAAAAGAATATTTCTAGCCCTAAAGCATTTTATTATTGATTAGCTGTACTTCACTGTTTTGCAAGGATACTTTCAATTAACTTTGTACATTAAGCACGTGTTTGCAGAGCTAGCTTCACCAGGGAAAAAGGCGGAGGTCAGGAGGAACGCAGCTGCTCTGCCTTCTCCCTGCCTCCTGAACGAGTCCTCGCTGATACGGCGCGTGGTCCAGCTCCCCGGACCTTGCTGCGTGGCTCCATCTGCTTGTCCCTACCCCACTGCTGCAGCTGCATCCAGCCTGTCCACTGGCAATTACAAGACATCTTCCATGTTTAGAATTTCTAAACATTGCACGTTATGAATGACAGAGTCCCACATAGTTGATATAGAGGACATTTAAACTATATATAATATATATTTTTTTAACTGRAAATTACAAGCTTTTTGGTCAAATTTATCAGCACCTCGTTTTTGAAAAACACCATGCTAAAGCAGTGATCCATTCTGATGACAACAGTCCAGAAAGCTCTTTCTTATGTCCTAACAGGGCAAAAAACCCAACGATTTCACAAAATCTTTGTGTGATCAAAATGAAACATCAATGTTCTGCTCACACGTGACTACAAGGCTCTGCCCTTTTTAAAAGGAAAGAGACTAACCAAAAATAGAGGTAGCAATCAAACGGGCGTACTCCCACCGCCTTTAACATGCAGGTAAAAGCTGAGTTAGGTAAGCCATTCGACAAGCACGCAACTTCAAAGTACAATCATCCTGCGGAGGGCTTCTCAATTCCTTCTACAAGAAGACACTAGAAAAAAAAACGGCTTCTACAGCACTACAGGTATATGCAGATAAAGTATCAGGGCCATCCACAGTCTTAATATTGTTCATGGCAGATGGAAAAAAAATGAGCTAAATGTTGGCAATGTGGCATTATTTAAGTAACATATTCTAAAGCAGTGACACGCTGACCTGCTACCCTAGCAGATACRTAGTTTACAGTTTCATAATATGAATGAATTTGCAAAGCATCTTAAAGTTGTAGGAACAACCGTACTCTCCTCTAGCATCACGGGTTCTTTCTGAATGACTGCTTTCCAGGGATCACAACCAATTTTAATAAATACTAACCCGATCAAGGCACAYGCATCAGTTTCTGCTGATACAATTACAGACAAGCCACACGGTTTTCTAAGATTTTTAAACTTAAAGTGATGTAATAGAATGGTATTTGAGTAAAATGACATATTGAACAATCTTCCATACACACAAAATAATATATGAATATTATCCAAGTTAATGTCGAATTCATCATGTTCTTCACCTAGCAGACAGTTATCCAGCCTTCCGCAAGTCAATGGAAATACTGGCATTAAACTTTAATGAAGCAAAGTTTTCTTATTTTCTCCAGCTGTGAAATCTCACACTACACACAAAGTACTAACTCACTTTACCAAGATCTCTTGAATACACAATTGGGGTTTGCAAATCCATAAGAAGCCAAAAGCTGGCAAGCAACCAATGGCCAAGTGCTTCCTCTCCCTTCTAAAAAATTAACATTCTTATTTTGAGTTGTTCTTAATACAGCACGGCGAGGTTGCACGGTCAGCATGTAGAGCAGTGTACTAAGCCGCTTTCTTCCACATCTACAGCAAAAGCCAGGATTTGGCCTAGTGTCCTCAGACTCCAGTATCTACCCATTGAATTTGCTTTCAGAGTATATAATTCTGCTTCTTCAAGAGATAAAATTGCATATTCACGTGTCTTGGGCATATACTGTCTTCTATACTACGAGAATGCAACATACATAAACTTCCAACAAGAACTTACAGAGTAAGAAAAAAAGCTGCAATGGAATTATCTATGTGAGGTTTGATTATATACTTGTTTTCTTTGCCTGCTTTTTATTGACGGTACAGTCGTAAACTGTGAGCAGGTCTGCTTTTCCATTTCCTGTTTCCATTTGGCAGAACAGCAATTAAATCAGCAATTAAATTCCATTATTTATCTACTGTCTCATAAACTATTTCCAAATCAGCTATAACATTCAACAATGAATATTTCTACTTTTATTTATCAATAATATAAAAATCATTGTATCCCCTTTTTTTCTAGCATTTAAACAATATGCATCCAAAATAAATGGCTGTAACTTTGAAAATCCATTCTGAGATCTATATCCTAAATAGTTTTAGTTCCTGTAATAGAAACTCAGATGAGGTTGGTSGAAAATACATATTTTCATTATTCATAATACCTCGCAAACAGAAAGTTTAGTTTACCAACCCTTTGCAKGAGCTCAAGTACTTTTTCCCTTCCCAGACTTATATCCACTGCCTTTCAAACACTGAAGACAAAAAGCCTAACAAATATAAACGATCCTTTGAAATGATGTAATCTCAGCTTGGGAAACGAAGTTAAAGGAAACTGTGGCAACTACATACACATCTCGGTGAAAATCTTATCTCATTAACATTTCTCAGGGACATGAGAGGAAAAAACCAAAATCCTGTGTGAGATGACAATTACGGAGCAGCATCACAGGCTTTCAGAGGAGAAAGGTTCTCCTCCTCCGAAATTCTGCGTGACTTGGAAATGGAAAGCATCACTACTAATTTTAAAACGTTGCACCGAACGGGGATCCATCTATGTGAAGAGACAAAGATGCTTCTGAGATCTACTGAATCAGATCTGCAGGTAGCCGTTTCCCCCCTTAATCGAAACACGCTGACACAGGCCAGTTAAGAATCCGAACAGTTATGACTGTTTCAAGATAAAATAAAACCAAAAATTAGATCGCTTCATCTGAAAGCTGTTCCTTCTCATCATATGAAAAGCAAGCTGCAGGTACATGCTGCAAACAGGAAGCAACGAGTAACTTTAAACTAGTTCTCTATCTGTAACCCCAGAGCGAGACATTTTTATTTTTTTAAATTGTTGGATTTTTTWAAATTATTTTTTCATTTGTCTTTTGTCTCCAGATTAGCACTGAGATTAATGTGATTATTTCCCCTCACTATTAAAACAAGATGTTTAGAAATGTTATGTTTATTTCTTGAGCAAACTATAAAGACAGGCTAGGCAGACTAGCTTGCAGAGAAATCCTTTTTTCTTTTTTTGATTTTTCTTCTTTCTTTAACCTACCCTTGAGTTTCTTTTTGGATGGAATTACAAAAGCAAAATAGGAGCCCTGAATTTGGTTTGTTTTACAACAGAGAAAAATTACCCTGTTTAAAATACTGCATTCTACAGGTTTTTTTCCTTTAAATATTTTCTATAATTAACAARTAATGATGGTAGAGCTATATGACCTGTTATTCTAAACAAGTAGGTTTTGTGGAGAAAACATGAGGACCTGGCTTAATTATCACCGAAATCTCTTGRTGTATTACAAGAAAATGGATATTTGTAGAACTTTCTAAAATCATGGACTGAATAATAGAAAAAATCACCCATCTTCTGGAGATATACAAGTTACTATGATCATACGACGCTGATCCTTAAGCAATTAATTCAAAAGCTCTGCACATGTATGTCTAGCTTTCTTTCGTTAAGAAAAACGTTTAGAAAAAAGGGGAATTTTAACAGTTTTGCTATAAAACGATTAGTTTTACTAAGACATAAACAATTTTCCTTAGTATTGGAAGCTTTTACATTATTTAAATACTTAACTTTGAAATTCTAGTTAGACCACTAAACTTGATTAACTTAGTAACAGTAAAAATGTGTGGGAATATTTACTTTTCTTTGGGGTGCTCTCTGTCCCAATTTTTCAAAACAGAGAGCTCCTGCACTTTGCAGTATTTATTTCCAGTATCTGCTTCAAGAGGCAGTTTCAAACATCAGCCCACATTTGATCTGAAAAATCTTCCAGAACGACCATCTGGAAAACAAATGGAGACCACAGAAAAAAAGCAAACAAAATGTGTATTTTTACGTCAGTCCCACTCTTCTTGTTGCTGTGAAATGTGCATAACTCAGCAAAAGAGCTACAATATTTTTTGCTGAGGCAGACACTTACCTCTTAAATCTGTTGTATTTAAAATATATTCTAAAATTTGGCTGAGAGCAGAGACACAGAAAATATAACTTCCACGTTTTTTCAAAATCTTTTAAATAATTTCCGTAGAAGTAACTCCCGAATTAAGCAGGTTTCCCTTTATTAAATCTTAAACAGCGTAATTACTTTATATCTTGCATTAGAGAAAATAAGTTTGGTTCTCACAAAAAAAGCACCATTTCATACTAAAAGATGCGCGCGCGAGAGAGAATCGACTGTTCCCAGAAATACATCAAGGCCTCAGCAAAGACAACCGGACTCCTTGGTTTTAATAACAATTCAGGAAAAACTGCCTGTCAGTCTGGCCTGCCGACAGCTCTAGGGAGAAGGCGGCCGCGACTCTGCTCCTCTTCCATCCCGGAACGATCACTCCCAAAGCATCAGGAACGACTCCGCTGCCAGAGGAACCACGGAGAGAGGCGCTGCGCCGACCCTGRGGGGCGACGCACCGCGACCGCCGGCGCCACGGCCGCTCCGATCACGCAGTATAAAACTCCCACCTCGCTGCCAGAACCCTCCACGTACCATTTAAACGGCTAAAAACCACACGAAACGTGTCAGCACCGCCTGTCCTTCTTACGCCTGCATAACCAATTTGCCATTTTAGTAAYGCGGTATTTCTCCAACATATTTTCGCATCCTTCTACGTGACTATAAGGAAACAGAAGCTACGAGGACTTGGTGTGTATAGTTCTGCTTTCTCTCACATGCTGGAATAAACAGTACAAGCCAGCAAGTGGCATCGCCGTCTATGGGTAAGAAAATCCAGTGGTCCTTTTAAGAYGCTATACAAACATCAAAAACTCTCTCCCAATACACAGCCTAAAGGTTTTGCAAACGTGCATTTCTTGAAAGGTAAAACTGCCAACGTGCACGTGCCGGACGGCGGGGCGGGCCGCGCGYGAGCCTGCCAGCGGCGCCCTGCCGCCGGGGCGACTCGCAGCAGCCGAGCCGCAGCTTCCCCTCTCTGCAGAACGCCTGGGGCTTCGCGGACCGGGTTTTCCTACAAAGTCGTAGAGAAAACCTGTTGCTAAAAGGTGTAATAAAACACATAAGCAAACTCCTAACTCTGTCTTCAGAGCAAAGTTAGAGAACTGCACAATACAGGGGATCTGGCACCATGAACAATTAAAAATACTATATAGCTGCACACTGATTAAATGCCATCTATTTAGTGCAAAGATTTCCTTTTACAGGGAAAAATAGCACTTTATCATATAATTAAAGACTGCATCGTAATGCAGGTACGAGCAGGTGAACCAAGGTCACTAAGGTTTTGAAGTATTAGACTGCACGCACAGTAATGCGCATTAAACACAGAAAGCCTCTACATTTAAAAATAGATCAAATGGAATAGAAACCGTGTTTGCACATAGACAGCTGTGAACAGTTTAGTATTGGTAGACAAAAAAAGTGCATAATAAGAGCTAAGTTACAGAGAAAAAGGACTAAATGTTTTTTGGATTTAGTCAGAAGCATTCTGAGGCTTACCCACACGTATATATTTAAAGCTTTAAGGAAACAACCAGTTAAACATTAACCTTACAGAAAAAAAAGGCCTTCCTTGTACCAATTTTTCAGACACAAAAAAAGGATTTTTCTTAACCCAAATGCAAACTTTTATTTCCCAGTTTTCCTTCATCAAAATTCGGGAGTTCTCCATTTTGGAACAACTAAAAGCATAGTCAAAAGGCCATCCTTGCAGGAAACAGTAACAACAGCAGCCAAAAAAGATTTAACCTCACCATGGCACAGGTATAAATAACCTCTCCACTCAGCAGAATTTATCTTTAAATGAAAAAGGTCTTCCATTCTGGTCCCACCCCCAAACACACACACACACACA
>NW_028185095.1:2422019-2472033 GCF_003343005.1 Rhea americana | reverse complement strand
AAAAGAAAGAAGAAAAGAAAGAAGAAAAAAAGAAAAAAAAAAGAAAAAAAGTAAAAGAAAACTGCGTTCTTTTCTTTCTTAATTTGAGCCTTCCTCAAACAAACAGCTACTCTTTGTTTCCTTATTTTAGATCACGTAATTCAGTTATGCATGCCACACACTTTAACTATTTCCCATCTGCTTTTCTCTTATAAAATCATTTGGGAGCTGGGAAAATCTAGAATGATCTAAAACCTAATAAAATCAGGGCTGCATTAGCTGAGCTACATCTGCTGCCAGTGACCACTGCATATGGCAATATATGTTAGTAACATTAAAGTTTTAGGATCCTTGCAGTCAAACTTGGGCTGAAAAACAAAACCCCAAAAACTGAAAACCCCAAAGTCCAAACGTGTTATCACAGGAAACCTCCCATTTATATACAAAAGATCCTGAACAGACACTAACGCAAATGCATCACAAATACTGTATAAATACATAAGGTCTTTTATTTTCATAAAATAGAAGTGAGACGCAGAACCCTGATCCTGTGCATCCCAGACCTGATGCTCCAACAGGCTTGGCCTGAGCTAACTACTTACTTCCAAAGATTTTCAATTCATGCTGCTTGAAGAATCAGTAATAAAGATCTGCAGAACAAGCTTTTTCCCAGCGCATCACGGCTGCCCAGACATGCGTAAAGGAAGACGATTAGTTCTGTACGCTGCACAAACTTTGCACTAGGTAGATCAGCTCTCACTGTGGTGCACCGCACGGCCCTGCGCTGCAGGCAAAAGAGCATCCGGAGCGGCCCAGCACCCTACCAACACGGTGACTTCTATCCTTCAACAAACAGCTCAGGAAAGTTATCTGAAGTTCAGAGTTTGGGAGCTAAATAACTTAGGAAACGAAGACCATTCARAAGAATTTTACACACTTTTTTCCAGAAAGTCTAAGGTGTAGTTGCTGTGTTCAGAAGTTCAAAAATCAAGCTGTAGTCTCATTTTGGACCTGTCTACCACGACGCAGAATGGCAAATACACAGATTCAAGTGAATTAAAGTGTCCCATTAGGAGTTCAATTATATTCTGGAATTATGTCTTAATTGGTTTGCTTATAGAGGAACTGGACAGCTAACCAAAAATCTGCTGCCATATAACCATCACTAGATTTCAGATATTGGCATATGTAAATTTAACAGCAGATAATGAGTGGGAAAATTAGCTCTGTTTCCATAACAGATATATTCTCACAATATTAACTGAGGTGTTTTATACAGTTAGCTTTATAATAATTAGATACAAGATACACATGAAACTATTCTGAGTTTCTGACATGTATTTTGGTGATCAGAGTCCATATACTCGAAATAAATAGTATGAGCAGAAATATGTCTCTAATTAACATCTAATTAAAATGAAGTCACATTTCCAAAATCTCTTAAAGAAAACTTCAAGAGACGAATCACTGCATTTTATTTTGTCTTGCTGGCTACTTCTTTTCCATATAACTTTGATTTTTTCAAGTAGCAATCCCCATGACTAACTACACTTCCCACTGCAACACAGAAAGTATCCCTGGTTATGATCAGGGCCTCACACAGATGATGCAAATGATCAGAGGTACAAAAAAGTCAGAAAGGGTGAGGACTGCCAGAGTAAATGCAGAACTGCCAAGTCACAGAGTCACCAAGTCATATTTTTATAACTAAAAGAAGGAAAAATATCAAACTGCTTTCACGTAACTTATTTTTCACGTTAGTTATTAAAAAAGCTTAAAACTTTCAAAAGTGAAACCAGGCTTATATTTTTGAAGAAAAAAAATCTAACTTATTAGTCATATGTAAATACATAACATAGATATTTTACTTACCTTTGCTGCCTAAAAGAAACAGATTTTACACATCTTCTCTGTAAATGACATATTCTTCACTATTTATACCTCCAGTGACCACCATCATCAATAAGGATCTGAAAAAAACCACCACAAAACAGTACATAAGCCAGGTCAGTTGCAATTATATTTAGGATTTTGAAAATTCTACATTCACTTATTTATTTATTTAAGGCGGCACAAACTAAAACTGTACCTTGTATRCAATACATTAATTTATTTAGTGCTTTTAAAAGCAAACGGACRTGCATCAAAGCCAYCACRTTGGAAGGCATTTACCTACTTGAGTCACATAACAATCACTCTGCATTAACGTATTTAAGATTCTAAATACAACAAAAATCAGGAAATTCACTGTTATCATATCAAAAAAACCAACAATGATCACCCATGAGTTAAAGATTACATAAGACACYTTAAATACACATATGATACGCAATAATAAATAGATTTATTATGAAAAGTTAAAATAGCTCCTAAGCRCTGAAAAATCAAATTAAAGATAACTTCAAGACAAAGTCCCTAAAATGTCAGCTGCAGTTTTTAAACAAAAAAWGTCATTCAATAACATACCATGTAATGCTATTTCTTAGCATTGTTTTCTGATTTCAGAACTACAGGAAAATGAAYTAAAAAAATGTAACTGCCTGGGCTTATGGCAATGTCAAACCCCACACGAACGAGTCCAGGCGTGTTGCGGCGCATCACCTTTTCTTCATTTGGAAAGTGACTCAGGGTAAAATGCCCAAGAGTTATGCATTTTGAAGTCTCAATTTCTTTCARTAAAACGGAAGGCACTCAACTATTATAACCACACTAATATTTCGGAGAACACTTCCTTAAYAAAGGACCTTCAGAGGCAGCTCTGCTACGTCAGGCAGCTGACGTCTGATACCAGCSTCAAGTCAACCCAACCCTCAGGTACCCATCGGCCGTTAGCTGTAAAATTCAGCTCCCCCGACACCGGTGTAGCCTAATACACGCTTCAAAATTCCCAAACTCTTTTGGTCCCGATTTAGCAATAGAAGTCATTAAGTAGAAAGCTAATTGAGTTTAAAACGTTTCATCCTCATCCTCAAATTTCATCCTTCGGCCTCAAGGCAGCGGGTCACCCAAGGCTCTGACGGGAGCTTGCTCCTCCCGCGAGCGCTTCCGAGAGCCTTCCGCTGCCCGCTCCGGGCGACGGCGACAGGCGTCGGCTGCAGTCTGCGTGTTTTAAYGCTGACCCGCCAAACTCAGGGGAAGAAACCGACCCAGAGGCAAAACCAGATCCATCCACAGATTCGTTTAGCAAGTTCTGCGTGTAAGCTATTGATCACTGACACGCAAATACCACCCAGAAAGGACACCTTTGGGCAATTAGATCTTAAGATCAAAGTTGCCCTGAGAACTGAAGTTGTTTTTATTTTTTTTAACTGAGAAAATGCAACATGGAGCAACTGGGAAGGAAACAGCACTTCACTGGACCATTTGAAAAATTATTTTTCGAAGTGTTTCAGAATCTGAATTTTGTTTTCCCTAAAAGCTGCTTTGTACATGCAGTTGGTTAGGTGCTGAGCCATTCTAGCAATTGCCCTTCAAACTCAGCCTTCAATTTTCTAAAGTTGAATCTTATCCAAAACTCCCAGATTTTTCAAAATTTTACTGCAAAGATTGCCTTTTCTTTTTGCCTGCTGTGTAAACCATTCCCACTATGTCTCCTATATATTAGCAGATGACTATATTTTCTTTTTTTTTTTTGTTGGCACTGAATTGCACAACAAAAATCCAGATATTTAAATTCTGCTCCTATTGCAGATGTTATTTTTGATCTTTTTTGTCTTTCTCTCATTCGTAACTACAATAATTATAAGGATACAATTAATTTTGTTCTCATAGCCTTAAASGAATTTTGAACATCACTACAGGAAAAAAAAAATCTTCTGTGTTAATACCCATATGTTTCAGGAGAATCTTACAAAGCTCTTGGGACTGGTTCATTTTACTAAGGGTAAACACCCAAGYGTTTGGTTATTTTTAATTCGTATGGCTTTATGATCCTTTTCCTAACAGCCAGAAGGAGTCAGTACAATCTCATCTTCAATTAATGTGAATTTACCAAAGAAATTAAAACGTTACTTCATTTCAATAACGCCTAATCTTATTTACAATCCCTGATTCACATATGTCATCTAACACTGCCACAAAAGAGAAAGACAGTTACAGGGCACCAGAAATACCTGGACATTCCTAAACAAGACTCATATTAGAGATTTTCTGTATTAACAACTCCTCTCCCCCCCCCCCCSCCAAACTATATTCTGATTTTTTAAAAACTCTCGAGGACCTTGCTTTGAATGTTGTTACTCTGAATATTCTACAGCATAAAGAGTTGGTGCTGTAAAATTTGCATACTAGT
Organism: Rhea americana; assembly: GCF_003343005.1. Taxonomy (NCBI): domain Eukaryota; kingdom Metazoa; phylum Chordata; class Aves; order Rheiformes; family Rheidae; genus Rhea; species Rhea americana. Next base: position 2,467,763 of record NW_028185095.1, on the reverse strand, counting down.
CTGGTGCCAACCCACAAAACATATGTCTGTGCTCAAATGCAGGAATCTGTTTTGATTTTTTTTTTCCTTCCTGGACARGGAACAAAACAAATGAATCTTCTGCTGAGATACTAAACTTGCTCAATCCCCAAATACATCACGGTACACATAATCAAAAGAATATTTTAGTTAATTTATTATCAAGCATCAATCTTGAAGAAGATAAACTGAACACATCACAATAATCATTCAAGGTAAATGCTCAAAAATCATTTGGGAAATATAATATATTGTTTGTAGACATCATTATTTACACCCATGGGTGCTACTGAGTCTTAAAAATAACAGATTTATTTTTAACCTAAATATTTTATAGCACAGTTATGCAAAAACATCAATATGTTTTTCTAATGTCACTAGCTAAATAGTTAGTTCTTTTCAAATAGTTCTTTGTACCCTAYTTTGGCATTATTTGGGATAATGCAGATTTTCTGCTATTAATATTATTGACATAGCATTGGAAAGTACTGTTTAAGCATTTTACAAAATAACTTAAACGCTGAGACGTGTACGGAGTAGATTTCTGACCCCCCCAGCGGGTCTCTCCAGGCGGGTCGCAGGGCAACGCTGGTGCAAGCTCTGCCGAAACCAGGGCTATGAGGGCTGTGACACCCGTCCCCGTCCACCCCCCACCCTCGGCGCTTTGCTTTTAATGAAATACCRTAAACGCAAACAAAAGACACTATAACCTCAGGAATTCAATATTTGGATTTGCTTCAGCAAATCAGCTTCTTGACAGAGCACAGGCAGAAATTCTGCACAGACAGAAATCAAAAGTAGCTGCGACGAAGTTAAACGTGTTACTTTAAATTACATAGGTGTAAAATGTGCCTGAGCTTCACACACATTTCTAGTCCTTTAAAGAAACCCATTAGCTTGAATGGGTGCAGAATCTGAGACCATTTTGTTTCAAATAACGGGATAGATGGAAGAAGGCCTACTGCAGAAATACTACAAAGGCTTGCAATTTCTGTCAGTTGTTTCCCTCTGGGAGATATGTTTTTGTTAGTTGTAAGAAAAAATATAGMGTCTGATGAAGATTATTTCATGCCAAGATAAATGTACATGGAGAATGTTAGAAACTTGAGAACTCATAAAAATTAGAGTATCTGCATGCAGTTATACAAGGATAAATCAAARTCTCTTCCAAATTCTACCTCTTTTCTGTGTCTTTTCTAAATGTTTGAAGTGACAAATTTAAAGGATTGGTAGATTCAAAAAACACTGCATAGATCTTTGCTTTCCAGCTTTTTCTTTTTACATCCACAAACACACACACACGTRTCACAAATTGGTGAACGCACCTGATGCGCAGAGTGGAAGAAAGCAGCTGCAACAAGCACTGCACAAAATGCACTGCAATCTGGRCTAAGGTTAAATTCTCTTATTTTATAGTCCTTCAGACAATTCAACTCAGCCGAGGCATACCCCTGAAAAGGGATTAGGAAGAGGAACTCTGATTTTTTTTTTTTGTTTCTTATGATGAAGAAAAGGCAGTCAATAATTTTTTAAATTTATAGTTTTATGGAAAACAAAAAAACAAAGAAACAAAAAACAAACCTAAGACTGTCTTATTTTGTTTTTGTCAAAGAATAGAAGCTGAGAACTAATGCGATCACACAAGAGAGTCTGCTCCAGCACTGTTCAAYGAATGAACTTCTTCCTGCTTTTGGCCATTACGTATCATTTTCTTGACACCAATATAACTGAACTTTCCAATATGCATTAAAAAAAAGACATTTTTACTAAAAATTTAAAAGCCTCACTACTTTTATCGTTGTTAAATTGAGGCAGCTCAGTCTTCACAGTCCTCCAGAACACATTTCTGGAAGAAACCCCCTCCCTCCAATCTGAGGAGCCCARTAAGCTACATTATAAAGAAATCCCATTTCTCTTCCAAATACAAGTATCTTTCTCTCCCTTACAGGTTACTTATAAATATCTATTTAGCAGCTCAACTTTCTTTAAAGCTGAACAGAGTAATTTCTTCTACAATCAGCAAAAGCAAAATTCTCCATGAGGATGTATTTTCATTTAAAAGATCTATCTGTCTTTTCAACGCTCATACTGGGTGACGGGCAACCATCTCCTGGAGCATCGCAGGACTTCAGGTTCTACATCTAACGGAACCAAGAGCATGTCTGAGCTTATGTAAGGGGCAGGAGAGAAACTTGGCTGGGATCATCCCAGAAACAGTCCGGACTTCTCCTCTACCCTCAGTTATTTGATACGACCTTAACAGCAAAGCATGCTCTTAAAGCTAGAGAGCTTAAAGTGAGTGCAGATGTTATGACTCATTCACCAGAGCATGAGGAAGCTTTTGCATCAATTTTCTTCACGTCTCAGGCAATCTTTCAACCAGGCTGCCCGACAAGGATCTGCACGAGCAGCAGCGCTGGGAGGATGAAGACGGTAGAGTTTAAACTGAGATCGAAAAGTTGTGGCATTTTGGGAGGGGTGGGGACAAAGCAGAGAACTCCGACTGCTGGGAAGAGGAGGAAGACCAGGAAACCCACGAACAGAGAGGCCATGACGCTGGAGAGGGACACCGAGGCAGGAAGGACATAACTGGAAGAGCCCTGTTGCCACACGACCAGCCCAGAAAGCAGGAAAGATGAGCACTGGGCAGGGCCCCGACCCACGCCAGCGAGATGGGGCAAGGCGGCGGCGCAGCAAGTGGAAAGCCCAGCGCTGCCCCCGGGAAAACCACCGTCCACAGCAAACTGGGCGATATTACAATAAACACTGCAATACATTTATTAGTCATCTGGCCTACCAGAGACTGAAAAAATGCCTTATACCTAGCTAAATTATATATGYTCTATATTTTAGATAGTATAAAATATACTATTGTAAAAGCTCCCTGTGTTAGACCACCAAAAAGACCACTTTTCTCAGATAGAAGGGGAGAGGTTGAAAAACAAAATCACAAGTAAGGAAAAACAGGGAAGAAAACAAGGTATTACGGACTAAAATTTTACTGTGGACTAAGTATCCTTCAATTTGAAAATATACGGACTCAAGCGTACGCCTCACATGCAGTGTTGCACATGGTTCATCTACAGTCTTCTGACACACTAAAATATACATACACCAAAAGTTGTAAGAACCAGGGCTATGATCTTTCAGGTTACTTTTCAAGAAGCCTGTGGTTTTCACAACACTCATCTGGTTGTATTGCCTTCCTCCTTTAAGAAGTGCAGCAAAAATATAGATCAGCCTTCAATCTGATATAATATCGTAACAGAATTATACTAAGGCTGAGAAATGTTCAGTAATGTGTGACTCAACGAGGACAGTATTGAGAGCTTAAAAAGTCTGAGACCGCTTCACATTTGCTGGGGATGAGAAGGAAGAAGGATCTGCAGAACTGCAGAAAGCTTACATCAGCTGCGATGCGAAAAAAAGTTTATAAAAATTATGTAAAGCTAAAAACATACATTTCAGATTTTAAAATGAAAATATTAGGAAAAATGCTGAAATTGAACGTCATTTCCATTTATGGAAGCAAAAAAAAAATGAGTAGGATTTCCTACAAATACCCTTTATTTGTATTTACACGACCATGGCCAAAGTTATAACATCCATTCACATTTTACCCAAGTACTCTTTCGTARTCTGACTTGCTATAAAAGCAATGAATAGATCAGTCATACATACCTCACTTTTACTGAAGATGACACATTCGCAAATTTGAGCAATCATTCACAAAAAATGCTTCCAACCCTTTAAAAATTTCCGTATGCAAAAGAAAATACTTTGCACCTCGATTCCCACTCATCCAAACATCTAACATATCCCAAAATATATTCTGTAATGTAATTTCTTTCCTAAGTCATGTGAAGATGATATTTTACTAATAGAAAACTGAGGCAGAGTGATTTAGTGACTTCCTCAAACTCTCCATATGTCAGTGGTATAGAAGGAAACAAGATCTGAAATTTCTGTCAACTCTAATCTTGTCACTGTAACAGTACAATCCCTCTGATAGTTCAAATCCTCTTGATAATCTGCGAATGCAGAAGTCAAGAAAAATGAATGAAAAGGATTAGGGATATTAGCTACTTTTATTTTTGGATTCAAGAAAGAAAACGGAAATATTATTTTTATAACTATGCAAGCGTTACTGTGCTTTATAACATAATGTTCTTCTTCTGTTTAGATGGTTCCAAAAATATTCACCTCCAATTTGTGGCAGTTGATATCCCCCTAACAGCATTTTATAGCTCCAGGGCAGTCTAAGTCTCTAACAAATCTGTAGAGAACTGATGTCATAGTAATAATTTTTCTAAACATAGAACCAAAGACTGAAGGAACTGCATTACAGAGCTGTAGGTATCAAGCCTTAGTTTTTGAATGGATATTTCATTTTAGTACTTGTGTTTAATACCTGCAAAGATGTTACAAGTTAGACTCAAGTTCTACTTCTGGTTGATTTTGAGAAAACTAAGTACTGACATTTACTATTATAAAATAATTAGTGTGCTTGTGCTTTCAGACGCTGAATGCCAGAAATCATGCGACTGAAGGAAAAACTGAAAAGAGGACACTACACGGCAGATAAAACACTGACATCTCTTCAGAGACTTTCTTTTTAAAAGGAAAAAATGGTGCAGTGTTGAGCCTCAACTGTTTCAAGAAATATCCCTCTCTTTCAAAACCAAATTAGAAACATTTAGGAAAAGCATAAAATGCTAAATTTAAGAATGTATTCCATCTGTGGTGATTATATAGCAGAAGAAAAATAAATKTATCTTCAGGTATGCCTCTTGTTCTGTTTTCTGTCTTTTTTCAAAGAACAGAAAAGGCAACCAAATGTAACAGAAAACTTGTATTAATCAGCTCATCGTGCAAGAGTTTCCATTCACCAGCATGTTTGCATTCATGTAGCTGAAGCACAGTTACTCAGGGTAAAATGCAAAGTTTTATAGCAGATACCCACAGGCAGAATGCAATTGTTTGTAGAAAAACAGGTACCAAAAAGGAAAGGACACGGAGACATCACCAGAGCCCCTGTTATCTACTTAGCAGGGCTGCACATTAAGATCTTTATGTTTAGAGATCAGCCAGATGTCTCATACCACYGATTATACATGGCACTCAGCATTTTTGCAACTCTAACCAGACTCAAGTTCAACAGCCTGTTATGCCAGAGGACTTTCCTACTTGGCAGAAAAAAACCAAAAGAGAACAACTCCGCACCCCAAACAGTAAGAGGAAGAGCTACATGGGATTCGGGCACTGCAGGACACAGGATGGCAAAAGATGCTGGACCAGAGCTTGGGGATGCGCGCAGACGCACAGCTCCTGACGCGCGGCAGGAGATTCGGGAGGTGGCATTGCTAAGTCCTTGAAAAGCATTTCAGGTCAAAGACTGGAAATGAAATCTTTCCTCTATACCGCAGTCCATCATTTTTTTTTTTACACAAATATTCACAGATCAAAACAGAAGAGAAATGAAACTGAAAGACAAGGTAATTATTAAAACAAGAATTACTGGGATTCCCAATGCAATAGATCTATTCATAGCAGCATGAAAGGGCGAGCTGTTCTGCATAGATAGTGGTACTATCAAGGCTAAGGATTCACTCTTCATTTGCACTAGTCTGTAGTCTCCTGGTTATTGTAACTTACAAAGTTTCTATTAATTTTTCTATACATTTCTATATATTGCAATAAGTCCTGATAAAATTGAAAAAATCTTGTCTTTGGGACCCATATTCAGCACCAGTTTCAAGATTTAACAGAAGTAAACTAGTTGGCTTGATTCCAGCAAATAAATTGATATAGATATTTCCATGAATTTGTGAAATCTTATTTATTTACAAGGAAATTAAACAGAAAGAAGGTCTAGAAAACCTGCTCTATGAAATTTTGCAATTCTACTTAGCAGGTTATTGAGGTTTTCTCTGCATTTTTAACTTCAACCTTCAGCTGCTGCTAACTGTATTTAATTTACCAGAACAAGAAATATTTGGTCTGAATCTTAACATCTGCAGTTTTACAGATGTTTCGATGGAATTTCCAGAAACAAATTTAAAAGTGGTCCCAAATCCCACAAGATTTAATGGAGGCATATTTCTTCATATGAGCACTGCATGGTCACCACCAAAATGAAACTCTGTAACACTTTCCATATAAAATTTAAATGTCTTTTGTTGTGTCTATACAAATACAGATGCCTGACATCTATTCTTTGAGGCTTTACCTATGCTACTAAATTTTTACATATTCCTGTTACGTTACCCGCTTTCCCTTTTCCCTGATGTTCAGAAGTGAGCATGGACAGGACAGGAGGGCCACACAGCTACTGAAGCAAACACAGCTACTAGCTGCTCCTGGGGATACCAAACAAGTGGTACTGCAGGCTCTGACAGCAGGGGAAAAGAAAATAGCAAAAGGTGAGAGAAAGGAGATGAAAGCTGGAGACAGGCCATAAATACCAAAATGTCTCACTGTCTAACTGCTGCTCTGAATAAAACCCCAAACCTCCACAAGAAACAGGAAAGATAATTCTAAAGACAAAGAATAGCTATCAAAAGCAAGAATCAAACAGAAAATAGCACAAAAAAGCAATTCTCCAATTGTTCAGATAAAACAGTATAAGCTCTGCTTTAACTTTTAATAACACTAGAAAAAATGTTGGCAAGGTAATCTTTTTGTCCCACTGCATGCATTAAGAGAAATGGTACTCRCACTACAGATACCATCCACAGAATGCTGCAGCTCAAAGTATGAGTCATATTTACTAACATTTTTTTTCCTCTATTAAAATAAGACAATCTTGTGGAATTCCATAATTGCAGTACTTCTAAAATAAGACCGTAGGCATCCATCATATTCAGATTGATTACTACCACGAACAGGGAATGTCATCTTCCAAAACTCCACGGCTTCCTTTTGCGCCCCACCTGACATGAGCCATTTTATAGCTGATTATTTAGAAGCCAACAAAAAGGCATTAGTTAACAACTTTGTTACACTAGTTAATATTATAAATAATATCTTGTGAGATGACTGCATTACTCACAGAAAGGAATTTATCTCCCTTTTCAACTACATACAAACTACGTACAGATCAGTCCTGTGGAACCCGTAGATCACTAAGAAACATTAAAATACTTTCCAAATGTAATAATGCAAACTTTTTTAAAAATAGATGCTTTATTTGAAGTTACACCTGCATTCCCTCCTTGGTTAAATAAAAATATAAAATCCTATTTCATCCATGTTCACTATGATGCCTTCTTGATACGCAGATTTTTAGATGCATGGAAAATAAGAAAAGAGACTACATTTTTTTTTTTTTGTGATGGACTTTTTGTTTCTTTACCTCATTTTCCCCAATGTATTTGGCTGCCAGACTAAAAACACTGTTTGTGTGTCAAATCTATTGTGCCATTTAATCAGCTTAGCTCAATCGTAATTTTACACTTATAAGAAAGTGGACTGAAGTTTCAGGCAGGGACTATTTCTTTCCAGAAAGCTCTTAAATTCTGTGTCCAACCTTGCAAAGGTAAGCGATAGCAAGCCTCTGGCCTCCCTGCTCTACGATAGCCTAGGAGGCCAATCTGACTCAAACGTCAGACATCTGTTTAAAACGCATTCAAGTGAACAATTCACTGCTCTTTATTCTTTCACAGGGGAAAGATCATCTACTATTAAAGAATTTAGTGATGTACTGGTAACTTCTGAATGGATTTTCCAACTTTGAAAATGCACCTAATACATCTTCAAGAATTCTGGCTTTAGGCTGCTATTCCTTTTGATATTTCTGCCTGTATCAGTTTGGTCTCTACCACTACTTTTACCATTTTATTGTTATTGAAGAGAAAATCTTTCCCAGGAATCTGCCTTATCCCTTCTAGTGGTGTGGGCTGCACTTCTGCCAGTGGCATCACTGCCACACCAAGGCGCTTGCACACCAGGTGCACAAGCCAGGGGAGACGAGCTAAAAGCCAGAGTCCCTTCGTACTCGGCTGAGATGCGAGCTGGAACCTTTTGTTAACAAAATGACCTTGTCCGTTTTTTTAAGGACATCTCCCAGGAGAACCATAATCATCACATCCCCATTCCGCAGTCGTTGGGAGGAATTACTAGGAWTGCGTTGCATGACTTTCTTCGTACCTAGACCTACCAGGTATTCAGCTTGCCTCTTTAAAGTCTATCAACAGAAACAACATTTGTAGTAAATGCTGTTCACAGCAGTTGTTGATGGGACTGGTTATTCTCTAAGAAAGAGAGAGATGGAGAGATCAAATGTTTGTATTTCAGTGAGACCCTCTTGGGGGACCAGAGAGGCATTTGAGCCCGAGGAATAGTTGTGTTTTAAATCTTAAGGAGAGATTTAACTATTTTTGTTATGTATCAAATAACATCTCCTCTTTAAATATGTAAGTGGTTTGGAGCCAGGCTGGTCTCCAGTTTCATCCAGGCTGCACTTCATTACCAAGCTGGAAGTGACAACTAGCCAGATCATTATTTAAAGAAAAGCTCAGCTGGAACATTGCTCAAATTCAGAGCAGTGCAGAAATAAGAGAAACAGAACTAAGCTTACTTTTATGCTACTGAAGACGAAAATAAGATGATACTGATAGATCCAATAATGTCAAACAATTTTAGAAAAAGCTTTCATCTTCAACTAGAGCACTTAAAAGTTTTTTAAAAGTATCGCTTATTTTAACAGATTTCTTAATTATAGTTTCTAATAGTTACCTGTGATAGYTAGAAGACTGGAAAGATATAGAGGGCAAAGGAATACTCAAGGCATGTTTTTGCATGTGGATCTCCTCTGGCGGCACACAGGTCACAGCAGCACTGCTTGGTTCCTCAGCTCTACATTCACACCTGGCCCTTACAGCACATCGTCCTCCCAAGTGTGCCCACGTAAGCATTCGTGGGGCCACACTGAAAACTACAGCACTGAAATTATTTGGGTTTAAGGCAATCAAAAACAAACAAAAAATCCCAAACAAAAAATGAACCAATATGAAGAATTTTTGCAGGATCCAGATTAATCCCCCTTCCTCCCCAAAATAACAAAAAAAAGGAGATTGTATCAGCATCACTTCACTTATCTGCAAATGCAACCTCACAAGYATGCAACTGGAACGGAGGAGAGAAACCTTCATCTTGGGAAGGAGCGAGTGGCCTAGAGGAAGCGGGTAGAAATTTCTCGGAGCAGCTTGGCCGCTAGAGAAAACTGCACAAGTATCCACTTAACTGCAGTGTTCCTGATGCCTGTTTACATCCTGTGGTTAAGATACCAGACTAATTTTCACCTGCAAGAACTTTACGAAACTGGATACCATAAACTTTTCAGGAAAGATGTTTTAGACATCAAAAGCGATCRAAAGTTAAGCCAGGAGTATCTGAATGTGTCTAAATAGCATATTGTTAAGAATTATCACCTAGTCAACCTATTCAAAAGTTTGAATTTGGGATTTTGATTTGTTCATTACCTATTATTAGTGGTCAACAAACCACAAACACATACATAACTTTCTATTTTTAGAGTGATTCTAATCTCAAATAAAATAGTACAAATTACTGGCAGGATTGTCATCCTGGTCCCACTATATAAAGTAGGAATATATAAATACTTTATATATATATGTGTGTAGTATATAAATGTATTTGCCTACCGTATAAAGTAGGCAAATAAAGGGTCAACATTTATACACATACAAAGGAAGCAAAAAATCTCCTGCAAGAGATCAGTAATTTCTTCATATCTTCCTTCTTTTTTTTTTCTCTACCCACTTCAGCCAARTAGTTATTACTCTCATTCACTTCAGCTTGACCAAAATTGAATCYGGAGCCATACTGATCTTTTTATTCCTACAAAGTCCCACTGAAGCTAGTGAGACGTAGCATGCTCGCAGACCTACCAAAGCAGACTTGGTGACAGGGTTAGAAGCATATACCRTCTGGTCCTGAGAATGGAGATGGTGACTTTGGTTCTGTAGAGCAATGCAGAACTTGGGCATCATGACAACAGCTCCCAAGGAGGCAAGATTCTCAAGAACTGAATAGATTCTTTYATATACCCATAGGAAACTATTTTGCATTGAATGGTTAAACTGAAGGAAAAGAAAAAAAAACAGGAAAAAGGAAAAAAAAAAAAGAAAAAAGAATAAAGGGCCTTTGTCCTAAAACATTTTTTTTCTTTGCTTTCTTTGGAAGAGTCCTTTAAAAAATACACTACTATTACAGAATGTTCTTTCATGACATTTAACCTTAATCTTCTCTTTCTTCATTTCACTGCTTTATTTCTAGCTATAAGCCCCTACAATACCCCTGAATATTTCCTTTTTATCTWTAATTGTTTACAATTTCAGATACATGTAGGCTGTTATGTCTTCCCTGCTCTACTTTCTTTGCCTATCTATAGCATTATTTCCTTATGAGACTAGAAAAAGGCTCATTCAGGTGTCTGAATAAATAAGGCATACCACTATTTTAGCCCAGAGAAGCCCGGAAGAGGTAATATTATATCATCTGGCTGGACCTCTTGGAGTGAATGTCCACACAGAGATGGTTGTAAAGTCATGTAACTGGTTGCATCCTTTTCAGAAGGTTGCACTGAGGTCCTAGAATTTGTCATTTGTTTCTAGCTCTCCCACCTCAAGATGCATGAGACTTCAGTATTGAAATTCTAAGAAATCAGCTATTTCCTGAAATACTCTGATTCTGGTAATCTACGTGCAGAAAATAAATGAAACATGAAAATATACACAAAATAATGCCACCAAACCAACAGAAAAATAGTGATTTGTAGAAGTTCTAAAAGGTTTTGTTGTGCAAAGTAAATACACGATGATACAATTTCATATGAAATCAATCTAAATGGATAACTTTCATAGACATAATCTACATCATTTAAAAACAGTATTATCATCCATAGCAATGAAAACATTTTTGACCAAAAATAATTARCACAGAGTAAATGTAGTTTTATGATACACCATGACCAAATTTGTTCCGTCTTCCTGAGGCAGTGACACCCCCAACACAGCATTTTTCCTCTCAGGCTGGGAAACTGATACCATACTTTCGCATTTGTGTGTTAAACAAGCTGGAGCTACCGCTGATGGAAGCTGTCTTACTTCATCCTCACTTCTAAGCGCTTGCTTCTGCTCAACCCTTTCCCTAGTGCTAACGCAAGCAACAAACTGCACCAGGAACTGACCCTTTAAACTAACTTTTTTGTTGTTTTTTCCCCTCTGTACTAATTATAACTTGGATAAATTTCCTGATGCAATTTATCATAAAAACACTCGTGGTGGCAAAAGAGAGGACATGACGACACTGGAATAGAAATGAGCTTCTTTTGGTGGTTTAACCCAAGTCACGCATTACAAGGTAACTTGCACACTGTAAATACACGCTGGTCACAAGTCACAGTCGCTCATACTTGCCGTGGCTTGACCCAGGGCAGGACGCACCATGAGGGCTCAATCCTTACGTTTAGCTTACGGYGCAGAAAACCTGCACTTGCTGTAGGCCAGAAGCACAGAAGTAGGTAGGCTAGAAAGGACCGCTGGAGGTCTGTAGTCCAACTTCTGGCTCAGAGGAGGCCGAGCTTGATCAGGCTGCTCAGAGCTTGCACYCGTTGAGTTTCAGGTACCCCTGCAGACGCAGATATTGTAACCTGGCACTGACTGGCCACCTTCGGAGTGACTTTTTTTCTYCTTATATCTAATTGGATTTCCCTTGTTCCAATTTGTGTCCGTTGCCTTTTATCCTAACACTATGCACCTCCAAAAGGAGCCGGGCTCTGTCTCTGTAGCCACTCATTAGGCAGAAAGACASTTTTATAATTCCCTCCTCCCTGGATGACAACCAACTCTGTCCAACTGTTCAAGATCATTAAATCCACAAGTTTCTTTCCTATTTATTTTACACATAAAAGATGAGCCCTATTTACTGCTGAAATGAAGCGTAAATACCCAGAAAGACTGAACGCGAGGTGAACAGGCAAACTTTAACAAATCCCCTTAAACCCAACCAACAGCTCTGCTGAGATATTTCAACTGCTTATTCCACTACTCAGTGCGACTACACCTTGGCATGCAAATAATTTTCAGTTGTGAGTGCCAGCTCAGCATGGGACGATTTAAATCTGGATTTTCTTGAATTATAACTCTCTGTTTCTTTGTTGTCAAAGTCTGAGATATTCTGAATTCTRTGCACTGTAACAGCTAGAGATACTGCCAACTAATCTCAATCCCCCTTCCTTTTTGTTTTTAACATAAGGAAATATTTTTTAAAGTAAATTGTGTCCTTTCAGGCAGTTGAGGTTACGATTTCAGTTTGTGGCTGAGACACACTATTGAGGTTGCCAAAGATAYAAACGCTGTGGAAATACTAGGTTTTCTACCGTGTTGTAAATAGTGTTATAATCTAATCATGGTAATCATCTTTGTTTTTTCATATGYTTAGAAAGTGAAGTTGCTTCTGTACAAGGGAGGAAGAAAGAAGTTACAGGAAGTACATGTTTTCCCAAATCTCAACTGCTTTACTTCAGGCTGTAGTAACACAAAAGAAAACTCTTACTCTGTCTCCACTCACTCTATAGCCACAGGTGAACACAAGCACATAGGTCTCCCACCACTGACTTAACATCCTCCGCAGTRTGCGGCAAGGTATCACGCGTAGTGTGCCTTTGGCCATCTGTCCAGCTGGACACCAGTACCGGCTTGGGCATGGAAGTGTTCCTTACGCCTCTCTCCCTTCTAAAGGCAAGTCATATTCACAAACCCTTGGATGAACCGCCACTCAAGAGCCAACTCATCTTCTGTTGCCAAGGTTCAGGCAATGCTTATGCAACCCCTTCYTTTATCTGACCCAAGTCTGCGCTGCTTCTGAAAAGAACAGCCTTGCTCTTCCGACAAGGCTTGCCACTCATTGCCACTGCCTGTCGCTGCTAGCACTGGCCTCAGCACGGCCCTGCAATGAGCCCCAACAAGGAGCGATGGGACTAAAGGCTACTTTTTTAGGGAGGAGGATCAAGTTGGATATGAGGGTTTACTCGTTTTGTAGTTTGCTAAGTGGTTACACAAACGCTAGTACTCACGTAACAAGAAGCAGTAGGGACACGCGCAGCAGGTTCTTCTTATGCCATATTTACTCCTCCTCTACTCTGATGCCTCTCAACTTTGCAGGACTGTCTTTCTGTTGGTGCCAAAGCCACTAACACAAATATTTAATAAAATCAGTATTAAGACTACCTTAAGAAAATCTGTTGTTAAATTCACTCTATTTTGCCAGTTCCCCTTTCAGCACTACTAGCAGTCATTTTTAAAGATCCTTAATGAGATGGGTAATTCTTGTAGTACTTCCTACAATCTACAGTTTTGATAAAATTGTATCAAAATGCTTCACTGAAATACTTCACCAGAGTGTCACCATTCTTAGCTGAATGGGAATTCCCCATGGCAAACATCACAGGCTAAAATAGCTCTAACACATGTAAATCTATCATTTCTGTCATAGCACCCTCCCTGGGTGCTCTCATCTGCCTCCTTCTACATCGTCAGTGCCCATGAACCCACTACAGGTTCCCAGAACACCTCTTCCCAGCTTCTCACCCAAAGCTTCCCAAAGGGTACTTTTGAATGCCTCAAGGATCCCTTGGATTTGGATTCCTCAAGGAAAATGCCCCATACTCTTGAAAATAATACACTGAGTGATTAGAGTCCAGAATGTTGCCACAGGATGTTGTGGAGGACAAGAGTATAAATCCCCTCAAAAAGGAATAAGTAAAATTATGGAATACTGACCCATTAGTAGCTATTAAAAACAAGTGGTTGGAGTAAACCTTCATTTCTAAATGTCTTTAACTCTGCTGGCATGATATCTGAAGTTTCAATGATCAATGAAGCATATCTCTGTACATCCACTTCTGCTAAGCATCTGCACCATCCATTCTCACAGGCAGGATCCAAAATGGACTGGATGGATTGTAGATCTTATCCACTATGGCTCTCCTTGAAAGAGACCTCTGACCACAGTACAACCAACATGAGAGCAGAGAGCATGGGCCCCTGCTCCCTCCCATTCACACAACCCAGAGTAACACAAAATGGAGACAAAAGCTTGAGATTTTTAATTTGTTTATATTAGAAATTAGAAGGCTCATTAATGAAATTAATTTTATGACTTTTCTCTCTAGTTTCTTCATCTAGTTGCTTCCTCTTCTTCAAACACTGCTTCCCTACTACTGCAGCCTGAAACCAATCCCTCTGACCACACTTGTTTCATCTGTTGAAATCTCTTCATCCACCCATCCCTCAATTTAGATCACATTCATTTTCACAAGTGCATTMCCTCTGATTTCTCCTCCTCTGTATTCTCTTATTTTACATGAATAGCAATCTCAATCTAAAAATACTAGGACTACTTCATATTAGCCTGGTTGTGTATTAGGAATCTTTGGGCCTAAGGCACATCCAGTTCTCATGTTCAACAAATGGTTGTATCTTCTGACTTTCATCTTCTAACAAACAAACGAGGACTAGCTGAAGACATGACAGTTGGGGGCAGCCTTGACTGAGATGATGGAGTTCAGGATCCTGCAGGGAGGAAGCAAGGCAATAAGTAGGATTGCAACCCTGGACTTCAGGAGARCAAACTTTGGCCTCTTCAGGGAACTACCTGAAGGAATCCCATGGGTTAGGGCCTTAGAAGAAAGGGCAGTCCMAGAGAGCTCATTAACATTCAAGTATCACTTCCTCCAAGCTCAACAGCAGTGCATCCCTACGAGTAAGAAGTCCAGCAAAGGTGGCAAGAGACCTACATGGATGAGCCAGGAGCCCCTGGCAAAACTCAAACAGAAGAAGAATGTACACAAAACGTGGAAAAAGGGACAAGCCACTGCTGAATGTGGGTGCCCTGATGATGAAGGATACAGAGAAGGCAGAGTTACTGAATGCCTTCTTTGCTTCAGTCTTTACTGCTMAGGCCAGCCCTCAGGAACCCCAGACTCTGGAGACAAGAGAGAAAGTCTAGAGAAAGAAAGACTTTCCCTTGGTCAAGGAGGATTGGGTTAGAGGTCATTTAGGCRAACCTGACATCCACAGATCCATGGGTCTGGATGGGATGTACCCATCTGTGCTGAGGGAGCTAGTGAATGTTATTGCTAGGCCCACTCTCCTATCTTTCAAAGGTCCTGGAGAACTGGAGAGGTGCCTGAGGACTGGAAGAAAGCAAACGTCACTCCAGTCTTCAAAAAAGRCAAGGAGGAGGACCCAGGAAGTTACAGGCCAATCAGCTTCACGTCCATATCTGGAAGGGTGATGGAACAACTTGTCCTGGATGTCATCTCTAAGTATGTGGAAGAAAAGAAGGTCATCAGGAGTAGTCAGTATGGATTCACCAAGGGGAAATCCTGCTTAACCAACCTGAGAGCCTTCTATGATGGACTGACTGGCTGGGYAGATGAGGGGAGAGYAGTGGATGTCGACTACCTTGACTTCAGCAAGGCTTTTGACACTGTCTCCCAYATCCTTATCTAACCTGCACTTCCTGAGCTTACCTATGACCGGACTGTGAGGTGGACTGAAAATTGGCTGAAAGGCAGAGCTCAGACGGTTGTCATCAGTGGCACAGAGTCCAGTTGGAGGCCTGTAGTGGATTTCCCCAGGGCTCAGTACTGGGTCCCATCCTGTTCAACTTCTTCATCAGTGACCTGGATGAGGGGACAGAGTSCCTCCTCAGCAAATTTGCTGATGATACCAAGCTGGGAGGAGTGGCTGATACACCAGAGGGCTGTGCTGCCATTCAGAGAGACCTGGGCAGAGAGGAACATCATGAAATTCAACATGGGCAAGGACAGTGTCCTGCACCTTGGAAGGAATAACCCTATGCACCAGTACAGGCTGGGGGCTGATGTGCTGGAAAGCAGCTCTGTGGAGAGGGACCTGGGAGTGCCGGTGGATGACAAGTTGACCAYGAGCCAGTAATGTGCCCTTGTGGCCAAGAAGGCCAATGGTCTCCTGGGGTGCATTGGGAAGACTGTTGCCAGCAGGTCGAGGGAGGTGATCCTGCCACTCTACTCTGCCCTGGTGAGGCCTCATCTAGAGTACTGTGTCCAGTTCTGGGCTGCCCACTACAAGAGAGACATGGAGCCACTGGAGAGAGTCCAGCATAGGGCTACAAAAATGATCAGGAGACTGGAGCATCTGCCCTATGAGGAACGGCTGCGAGAGCTGGGCCTCTCTAGCCTGTGGAAGAGAAGACTGAGGGGAGAGCTTACCAATGTCTACTAGTATCTTAAGGGATACTAAGGGATGTCAAGAGGATGGGGTTCGACTCTTTTCGGTGGTGCCAAGCAACCGGACAAGAGGCAATGGGCACAAGCTGAACCACAGGAAGTTCAGCCTGAGTATGAGGAGGAATTTCTTTATTGTGAGAGGGACAGAGCCCTGGAACAGGTTGCCCAGAGAGGCTGTCTCCTCAGGGAGGGGAGTCTCYTTCTCTGGAGATTTTCAGATCTGGAGGCGATCCTGCGCAAGGTGCTCTAGGTGACCCTGCCTGAGCAGGGGTTTGGACTAGATGATCTCCAGAGGTCCCTACCAACCTCAACTATTCTGTCATTTTCTAAACTTGACCAGCTGTGCTACAAGTGGAAAAGCTGAAACATGCTCAGTCGCTACTCCTGCACATTGCTGCAGTACGCACTTACTTTATTCCACAAAATAGTCAGCAAATTTGTTTCAAGCACAAACATTAGGTTCTCACAAAAAATATAGACAAATAACTGGAAAAGGATAAAGATACCTGACAAACACCAGTGGCAGCAACATAACTACAGAGCACTCTCCGTCTGCTGCCAGGGATTAAGCTTGGATGGCCAGCACATGCAGTTCAAAAGCTGTACTTTGTCTCTTTGATCCATCAAGTTAGTACAACTGCCTGTCTGCCTGCAAATCCTGCAGCCAAATTTTGCTTCACACGTTTATTTCAATTTCCCAGTCAAAGTGTTGAAAGCAAATGTTGCTCAGAAAAATAAAACTTTCATTGGCAATTCCAATATTGCTTAGTTAATGGTCTGTGTGCTGGCTGACAGAAATTCTGCAAAGCTAAAATGATTCGATACATGATGATAAGGAAGTCCTGACCACAGCTATACAAAAAGAGTTGGAAAATCCGTTAAATTTATAACACACTGATGTTTGAGAAACAGTCAAAAATATTTTATTTAAATGACCAGAAATTTAGCTCCTGAATTACTGGTAGGGTCCGCTGCTTCCTGATAAAACAGAACAAATTTTGAGACAACGAATTGAAGGATTTCATAGCACTTTGAAAGTCCTGCTCCACCTTAGCTTTTTCAGCCGTAGTTCAATATCAACATTTGCATGAGACTGACTAAACCCCAGATAAACAACATGATGTAGAATAATGAAATACAAGTTTTAAATTAAAATATTACACTTATATGTTACAAGCATAGAATAAAGTRTTAAACACGTAAGCATTTACACACATCAATATGTACACTACAGTTATTGCTTCTTCAGCTAAAATAAGTTTCATTCATCTCAAGATGGGAAAACTTCAACCTCAAATCTTCGAAGTTTGAGTACTTAGACTACTAAAGTTTAAAATCTGGAACATTCCCACAGTTAAAGCYTAAGAGCTTTTGGGGTAGGGAAAGAAAAGGAAAAAGAAAAAAGAAAATGAAGACACTAAAATTTTAGCTCTCAAGTATTATTTACAAGTTGAAAATGACATTATTGATTATTATTGCCAGGACCTTATTTTAAGAGATACTCTAAAATTACATTAACAAGTTGCAAATTAACACATTTGGGAAAAGAACTCTGACTGTTTAAAACTAATAAAAATAGTAAATACTAATACAAACTTTACAAAAATAAATTTTGGCATGTAAGTTGCTATACGATATTTTAGCCCACAAACTSTAACAATGGTAAAGGGAGGATTTATTACATGTTTTAGAATAACTGCATGAACAATTGAATTACATTAGTCTTTTGAGCAATAAAAAAAAGTCTTGAGTTGTTAAAAGTATGAAAATATGTATGTTATAAACATGTTTGACTTTTTAAATAAGAGGCAGATTAAATGATGGAAGTAAAAAGACAACAAATGTCTGTATTTATTAGCATTATCTGCTATATCAAAGAGTAAAAAAATAACTAATGTGTTGAAAAATTGGAAAGCGAACATCTTCAAGGTTTTGAACACAGARTGCAGTATATTGAGTAAATGAGAAAAAAAAAACAGCAAAAAGGCAATAAGAAAGATTATCCAGTAGTGATATTGAATTGAGACTGTACGAACACAAATGACTTATAAGTCTATATAAAATAACTATTTATCATACTTATAAAAGCTTCAGAGACCACAGGCAGATGGTATATAGACACCAGATATCTTTAAAATGGGTTTTTCAATGAGAAGAAGCTACAGTATAAAATGAACCAAGTTTCATAAAAGGCTGTAAAAACATGCATGGCAGGAAAGGAGACGTCAGGAAAGAGGCAAACTTCTCCCAAACCCAAATCACAAAGCAGTCAGCTATCAATTGCAAAAAAGCTGCTGCAAACAGCAGCTACGGAATTGCTCTTTGCAGGAGATCTTACAAGCAAACTTCAAAGCAGGAGTTCCAGGGACAACCCCCCACGGGAAATCACAGACCCAAAAATATACGGGACAACTTCCTCGGCAGTGAGGACATGAGCAAGCACAACTTCTGGGGCACGTCCACTATCGGCATTTTAAAAAAACCTGTTCAATCAGGTGTTSAAAAAGGTGTTTGCGAGGTTTGAAAATGACATTGAACGAAACCATACGCTGCTCAGCCTGGACCGGCGCCGGGGTGGCAGAGCCGACCTGCCCCCCGGACCCACCACGTACCGACGCCCAGGAGCCCCTCGGCGCCTTCGCTGGAAACACTCCTGTGATGCTGAACGAACACTGAGAACTCTAATTCCACCCTGAATTACAGTTTCTGCTGCTTACAGATCACACACAGATCAGTCACTGCAAACTGTCAAAAAGAACAGAATATTACTTTCATAGTATTTAAATAAATTATAGCTTCAGCTAGGCTAGGAAGCTTGGAAGCTTCACAGCGGCACATCTAAAGTACTTCTGCCTGGCATGAAAACCGACTTCCCGACGAGAGCGTACGCCCCGACCGCTCCACACCGCAGAGCTTTCCTGCGCCCGACTGAGACGACGACGCTTCGAGCACGACCAAACAATCCGCGAACGCTTGAACTAGAGTTCCTGCTTGTTTTGAAAAATTTTAAATGTTCCACGAAAAGCCAAGGCTACCTGCAAATGTGAGTGAACTGTAAGTACTCCTTACTTTTTGGAGCTGCTCTGAGAAGCCCGGAAGCCTCTCCCACCAGCAGGCGCGCCGTCAGCATCGCTCGTGGGCGTACGCGAGTGCAAAGCGCACGCACGTTACCTTTGTCTCGAGTACGGGACTGAAGCTAAAATGACATTTTAATAGTTGCCATTGTCAAAATTTCTAACTGGAAGACCAGTTGGGCTGCAGCGCCCCACGCCCAGGAGGGATTCGGAGCGCGCTGAACAGCTCGGAGGCCTYCCTCGCAGCAGCCTGCGCTAGCACGGAGCCCAGCTCACCGACGCAGAGCCTTGGGAAACTGCTCCGACCTCCTCGCCAGCGAGGACGCAAGCTTACCGCGAACGCAGATGAAGTGACTCCTTAGACCTTTATTTAAATACAATTAGTATCTTATGATACTCTGCAAGTGTCTTAATATACTAGTTTATATTAGTATATTCATATCCAAATACCAGAAATATAAYGCAGAAAATTATCTTATTCCTGAAGTTTATTAGTAAAATTTAAAAATTAAGTAAAAAATGCTTTGGCTGTAAAATTGGTCAATGAATTCTTACGTACCTTTCTTCTAAGTAGGTATTTAGAATTTGCTAATCACTTTGTGATTTTCAAAATACATTTCCATTCAGCAAGAAGGCAACCTTGCTCTCAAAAGCAACTTCAAAAGCATGCATGTTTTTAGGACGCTAACTCTAGATATACTCTCTTCTGCATCAATGGAAACACCTTCAATCCTGAGAACAAAATATAGTATTTGAACTTTCAAATGCTGACAAATACGTGAATTTTAACAGCAACTTTTCAGCCTTTTTTCCCTTCCAATGTATGACACTAAGGACTTGAGAACCTACCCAAGTCAATGGAAAATTTAAACAAGCTGGCTTTGGCTAAAGTCCCCTAAGGTCATGTTTGTATACGTTACAAGTTTTAAATGCTCCTGAATACCACAAAAGGGAGTCAAAGCCYCTCCTCTTTTTTTTGGATGAATAAATCTATTTAATCATTTTAGATACCTCAAATATGTTTTATTAGACTTCCTTGATTTTTTACAATGCCACTTTTCAAATGCTATCATGTGAGATTTTAAGTGCCTAATTATTAAAATATGAAAGAAATACTGATATATTTTTATAAAAATAGAAAGAAGGTTTACACAGATACATCATATATTAGCAGTCACTTTGATACAATCAAAATCATTCAATTCTGGGAAGCAGAATGGCATACAAATAAAAGTATGARGATCCAAATCTGATTTTATGAAGAAAGGAATTTAGCTCTCACAGACCTAAAAACATCATGTTACRTAATACTGTGGGTCAAAACCAAACCACTTCATTTTCCAGAGACTCCCCCTCCTTCAARAGAAATTGTGTGTGTTTTGTGTATAGCAATTGAAGGATAAAGATCACCTTTGCCTTGCATATGGCTGGATGCAACCCTATGACTTTAGTTTTTAAATCACTGAATATTTAAATTACTTCTAACAGAGTTAAATWGGGGAACCGAGGTGTTATCTATAGGCTAAAATCTCTCTGGGCCTGCCGTGTGCGGACTGGGCTTCCAGCCCCAAGCTGCAGTGGATACTCATTATGCAGAGGTCTATTTTAACAGGTTTGATTAAATCACCAGCGACTTCGGGAAAACGCCCCATTTTAATTTGCCCAAGTAAACTAAATACAAGCTGGAAGRAAAATGTACCGTCTTCAAACAAGGAAGGATAAGGAGCTCCCCTGACTGCAGACTACTTTGCTGCTCTCCCTACGGGTGGCTGYGGGCAACTGGCTGCAGTCAGCTATATAAAATCGCCTTCCTGAGCGGTGATCCTACGCACCACGTTTGCCTGCTAGAGGTAAACATTCGACAACGCGCATCGTCTAAAACCTGGGTTTTACGAGCGACGACATCACTGCACACACTAGTATTCCAACCTTCATCACAGGTAAACGCGACTTGATGAAAGAGAAGCAACGTAAATATATCTTTGTGCTTCTATTTGTTAATACTTGGCTTGAGTTTTTATTCTGGTTTATTCTACTGCTGGGATACTTAGTTGTCTAGCTGGTTCCCTACACACCATGGTTTCAGACCATGGAGATCCAATTCAAACACATGAAAAAGAGTTGCCTTTAATCGGTGGCTGAAGGTAGAGTCCTGCCTTCCTCCTCCTGCTGCTGCCTGAGACAAGATACTCAGAGCTTTTAAGGAAAGTCGACTTACATGTGTGTCATTTAATTCAAGAAGCAAATATGTTTTCTAAAGTCTGAGGGCCTTGGGCASTAGTCTATTCAATCGCCATAGGATCCTATTTCTATTTCCCATAATAAGCTTCCCATATCACTTTTTATATCTGTCCAATTAAAACTGTGTGGAAAGTTAGATGTTCTCAAAATAAAGGAAATAAAGCTTTTTTTAAAGATGATTTATAACTAGTGATARCTGAAACCACAAAACTAACCCAGGCTGCACACCCAATCTAGTRACATTTTCTTTTATTTATTTGTGCCTGTAAGAGTTTGGTTTCTTAAATGAGAAAAAGCTTCCTTTCCTGAATTCATCTAGTTTGAATATAAACACAGAAAAAARATAAATTCAGCGTACGTATACTTAAATCCCACCCCCAAGTGTTCCCCGAAATTGTAATGCTGAAAAGTAACAGAGACATTGAGACACAGATCTGAATGCTAACTGAAGAAACCAGTTTGGGAACTGGAAAAATCCAAGTTCAGYATCCCAACTGTGCTACCATTCCTATGGGTCTTTATGCCCACTGCAATTGCTCCGAGTGGGATCCAGCTTCAGTGCAGGCATCAAACGCCATCTCTGCTGTGCCTGACACACACAGATCAGCCGCAGGCCAGGCAGGAGATGGTCGTTAAAAGACGCTACGTGCTCAAGACTAAGCACCTGCATCCTGCTTTCAATTCTGCATCCCACTACTGAAAGTTGSTTTTTAATTTGTTCCAATAATTTGGTCCATTTCAAACATCTTGGCAAAGACAAGCTAGTATTCTGTATGTGGACTTCAGACATTCAAAGTAGTATGTAAGATCCAAATCTCATYAACTCCAACATTAAAATTTGTTTGAATGGACATTTACCTCTATACTCTCAACAGAAYGATGTCCAGGCAGGTCCATCACTTTTAGGGCTTGATCAAGTTTTTGACAACGCTGATCTACACAGATTTTGGTGAAAGCTTGATTCTGCATTTAATCTCTTAACTTCTAATCATCTGCTAGATGAGATGTATACAAAACATCTATACAAACCATATGGCCCCGTGAAAATGTGGAACCGAACTGAATGAAACGTAAGCTCTTGCCTTTTCTGAACACATCTGTTGCCGTGGCTCCTGACAGGATAGCACCGAAAGGGCTCCCGCAGCAGCGGGACATACGGCAGGAAGCGTTTTGCACATGCTGTGCTAGGCTGCAATTAGCAGACTCAGAGGCCACCTGTCATGGGACTCAGCGGCACATAATTCCAGGGGACAGCGCGGGGGAAGTAAACCGAGTTGTTGGTAGGCATCAGGCATACCTTATTTCCTTCGCTGACAGCAGTAAAATATCTCTTTCCTTCCCCCAGTTTTTCTCCCAGCATACCCATTAGACAGGTCCCTGCTAGTAAATTACTGGTCCTCTAAATGCACATGGTGCGGGACTGCTGCGTGCTAAGATTGAGACCATTTGGTCTTTGCAAAATTACCCAGAGTATCTCCCCGACTGCTGCTGGAGATCAGATCTGGACTATTCTCCTCAAGGTAAGGTATCGCAAATATAATTGAACTTTGCCTTCCTTTAATCTAAAAAGTAAGCTGAGATTTTTCTAATTATACCATCAAATCRGGAATTTTTACGTAACATTTTAGGAATCTGCAACTATGAAATTCTGTAGTATGCACAGAATAAACCAGAAAATCATTATCCAAGTTCAGAAGTGATGAGCTTCTACCCTTTTTTGGCACACTGTATCTTTGATTGCAGTCAACTTTTCCCTCCTTAYAAGTGGCAAAGCTAAAGATATCATGAAAAGGCCACTTAAAGGCAAAACAAAATAAAGGAACGCAAATTTGTATCAGAGTTACGTAAGTGCCAAGAATGCCCTGAGCCTAAAAATCTTCTGTTTATTACTTGTATGTTCTCCTATTTTCTTCAATAGTGTGTATGCAACATGGAGAACTTCAAAAAGTATGTTTTAAAAGCTGACTTTGAATACTGTGAGCATGAGTCAGACATAATTTACATGGCTGAAATTTCACTAAATATCTTTGAAATTATACCACCACAAAYCTTGCCAGGAGTATTTATTTTCAGCTTCTTCACGAATTCTGTTACTGTAATCCTGAGCTCTCTAACAATGTGAATAAATTTAACGTTATATTAACAGTGTGACGCAAGGCCATCATCAGTCACTTTTTAAAGCACAGACGTAGAGTGTGATCAATACAACGGCACACACAAAGTCTGTGGCAGCACCAAGAATACAGCTCAACCATTTGAGCCCTGGACCTTTCACCACAGACCATATGYTCCTGGAGCTCAACACGTCTTTAAAAACCAGACCACCTTTTCCCACACTAGCACAGCTCGGCCAGACCGCTCCAAACACACCTCCTTTCTAAAGCCAGCCACACAAACACAAGAGCGGTCAAAGGCCCCTGATGTCTACTGATGACGAACTGAAGAAAACACTGAAAGCTCAGAAGAAAGTTCTTCCACTCCTTCTGGAACAGCCTGTCAAGTCTGCGGTTTGCAGCTATCTGAAGGAAAATGTTTAGTAGGAAGTTGCACCGGTATCTCTGATACTACCTCTGCAGAGCCATGCATGTCCAGACTCAAGAAATCCTGTTCCTCTTGCAYACTGCTCTCTACTCCTGCCTCTTGGCAAACTCCTGCCTACAGGCAAATCAAAAAGGATTTGGGGAGTGAGGAG
This sequence comes from Rhea americana, assembly GCF_003343005.1. NCBI lineage: Eukaryota > Metazoa > Chordata > Aves > Rheiformes > Rheidae > Rhea > Rhea americana. The sequence continues at coordinate 2,443,441 of NW_028185095.1, read as the reverse complement.
GAGAAGGCAGGAAAAAAAAAAAAAAAAAAGGTAGCTTTTTCACAGTGTGATACACTTTTTAAAGGCATGGATGACACAGCAACTGCTTTCAAGAAGAATCAAAGAGAAAGAACTTCTGCCTCTCTCCAAAGAATGACTAAGTGATTTAATACTCCTAGAAAAGTCACGGAAATGTGACAGGGATCCATTGCCCTCTAGTGAGGCACAGACGGCGTATATTCAGATGATGACTTATTATTATTATTTTTTTTAAGTTATTCTCTCGTCATTAAGCATGCATAATATCTACATATACGGAAGAGGAAACCAAAATAAAGAGATACTTGTACAAAGTAAGCTGACTGTGAAGGTTCAAAGAAAGGAAGGGGGAAAAGGAGGAAAAACATTAAAATATATATATAAACAGATGGGTTTTATTATCTACCGCAAGGGAACAATTAGTACTGCTGTAAGGTATATAAACCTGTGGAGATTCATTTTCTTCATATGATCATCCCCTCTTCCGACAAACTCAAAGTTCTTTCAAAAAAAAAAAAAAAAAAAAAACCTACCAATTGCTCTATCCATTTAAAAAAGGAAATCATGCATACGGGATTTTTTTGGACAATTTCATTTACCAGTCTGTATTATGATACTGCTGATGTCAAATTTTCATCCTTTTATCTGAGTTATACTTCTTAATGAACAAGTTTCCTTTTTTTAAATGAAGATTGATCTTTAAAATATGCTTAAACATATATCCTCACTTGAATAAAAAATAGAGAAACTCAAATGATATCAAAAAAGTGTAAACTGGTCTTCCAAATACCAGAACAGGAGTTTTTAAAAATGCTATAATTTTCAGAGCTGCTTAATAATCTTACTCTGAGACTAACTTCCACACTCTGCTGATATCTATATCGATATTTATACATCACAGTGACAATAACGCAAAACGTATTCTACTTTAAAACTCTTTTCTTTAGGTTTAGATCCTATCCAAAACAGCTAAGTCTTCAAATTGTCCTTCCTTGCCCTATGTGTAGCACAAAACCCAAAGAGCAGCAAAAGTCAGCCTTACAACTTTTGCTAACTACTCTTCTGCTACGGATACAGTCAAGTGCATCATTAAGGGACACGAATTTGCCTAACATCTTCATTAAAAGTGTGTTGGGTCTAGATTCATGGTTCAACTTACGAATGCAAAAAAACAAAACCCAAACCCTCTACCCACCTTTATCATGCTAATTCACTTCTATCCTTTTAGCTCCGACAAGGTAGTTGTCACACGCTAAGTCCACTGTTTGATTCATAAATGAATCTTATGCCCAGACGACAACAAGGTTTTAATCCTGCTGCCTCTCGAATTCATTTCAAAACTCCCASTAATGCAACCTTCAGCTTCCTGTTTATTTCATCTACAATCTTCTCCAACTCTTGGTAGACACAAAACACTAATAAAGAAAAGAGTGCGAATCCGTGTTGTGACTGCAGCACGCTTGCTTGGAAATGCTTATCCCATGCTTGGGGTACTCTTCCATAGGCCAGTTATGGTCTAAGCAATGTTAGCTAACAGCACTACGTAGACAGCAGGGTGGTGAAACTGCCCTTTGTCTTAGGGCACCAGTTTATCAATATCAGTATTACAGAATCAGCACAATTTTAAGAGAGCTCAGAACATTAGCTCTCTCTCTCTCTCTCTCTCTCTCTCTCTCTCAATTACCTCGTTTCTCCTCAGATGAGTCCAACCTCAAATCCTTCAGACATCTAAGGTTTCAACTCCAAAGTGAAAATACGTACGTGATAGTTATTTAAACATGTTTTAAAGCTGGTATCTTTACAAACATTAGAATGTTATATATTTACACATACCTAGAAAGAGTTTAATCGCTAAATAACAAAGGATGTTTGCACAGCTACTGGACATGGGTGATAAATCCTGCTTGTCACACACTAAATTAGATATGACTAACAGCAAGGGGACACACTTATACTAGCTTCTAAAAGCTGTTTTATTAGACAAGAATTCAAGATAGAAACAACAACATAATCCAGTATTTACAGCCCAGGGCAGCAGCAGAGTTCTAACCCCACTCCAGGCACCAACCAGAGCAAGGTTTCTTCATCTCCATTTCCACTTGTCAAGTGACATGTTTGTACGACTTGTAAGTTACTACGATGATGCACCAAGAGATTCAGCGTGGGATTGGGGGGGGGGTGTGAACAAACCAACCAACCAACCAAAAAAACACCCTATGAAAGATAAAATGGAAGTTAAGAGCTCCAAAGGTATCAAAAAATAAAGTTATTACCGTAAAGGATCACAATCCAAGCATATCAGGACGGGACTGTACAAAAACTCTTAAGCCAGACTCCAAGACCTCAACAGTGGTTAARGATGTTTTTAAAAATTAAGTATGTGAATCTGTTTGGCCATCACAGCAAACAGACGTTTACTTGTGGGATCAACAGACCTTTACCTATTTTTTTTTTCCACTAACAGAGAGAAATCCATTATAGGCGACAAAAAATATATGGAAGTTTAACTCCTCATTGCAGTCAAATGCACAGCAGAGAGCATGAAAGGCCGACAAAGTTAGAAGCAAGGCGTTAAGGTCTACACTAGCAGCTCATACGGTATCTGTCTTGAAAGCACTGGCATAAATCATGAGACCTGGTAAAATATATGCATTAGCCTAGTGCTGCATGAAGCTGCTGAGGAAGTGAAGCTGCTACTGCTGCTCAAAGCTTTTCCAAACAGTATGAAATTGAGATGACTGCCTTAATTTCCACGTTGCCTACAGTATTCTGAAGAAGAAGAAAAAACCCAGCACAGTATTACATTTTTTTTTTCTGCTTTTTTATTTAGTAAGGTTTGAAGTAGAAGCAGCAAGTCTGTATTCTTGGAACCATTACATTGCATTGGCTCACATTTTAAAGGTTATCTTTACAACCAAGAGAGCTCAAAATTGATCTTTTAAAGCTAGTATGTTCTTCCTGGACAGGAAATGCTCATCAGAAGTTCCCCTGTTGAAAAACTGCGAACAAGTGCTTTTTTAGAGCTTCTGCTCGCCTGCCCCTGCTTCCCCTCCCCCATTTTCTTCCTCTTGCATATAAAGCCCAAGGATCCCAATGTAATTTGGCCAAAATGAGTTCTAACATCAACACAGTTTTGTGTGAATTTTGTCAGACAAAGCCTCATTTATACAATGTTAAATTAAACACATGACTCATAAAAATTTTTTTAGACTGTTTCATTCCAATATTCTACAAAGTTATTTCTCCATTGGCACATCTAGATAATTTATGAAAACTTGCAATCAATTTATTCCATGTGACACTGGTAAACAAATTAATGGAGAATTTAATTGCCTTTGTCTCTTCAGCTCAGAATTACCTTTTAGTGATATTTATCTGAAATTATGATCTACAAAGAAAATAAATTATAATTGGAATTACAAAATTGATCACATTCAGAAGTTGACAGCTGTCACAATTATTAATCTAGATTTTACTTGCCCGGGAAGAAGCTTATTTGATCAAAAAAAAAAAAAAATCTGCAAAGAAGGCTAGTTTTTGCTGTCTCATGTTTCCTGCAGTATTTTACTTGCATACATTTTTCTAGATTTATTTATTTATTTATTGTATTTGTATAAACCACTCTTCTAGTCTCTTGCAAGGCATACCAGAAACCCTCTTTTTGCATCCTTTTTCCTAGGGGAATACAAAATAATCAGATCTTTATAACACCTGATCCACTGAAAAACAAATAAAACAACTCAGTAAAAAAAACCCCAATAACTACTGTTACATAATGCATACCACCTCATCAGCATTAGCATAAATCATTAAAAAACCCACTAAACCCAAATATTGGTATACGAAAGTAATCTGACACTTATTTTCTAAAACAAAGTTTGAATCATGGTTATGTTGAAAAATTATATCAAAACATACTCTGTGTTCCTGAAAAACCCACATATTTTCAAAACTCCTATCTATTGAAAACCTACCTTATAGTTGCACCAAATTACTCAAAGAAATTGGTATAAAGCACGTATAAAACACCTTTTCTGTTAAGGTATTTTATCTGTAAAGACGCTTTAGCACAGAAAACACTTTTTTTTTTTTTTCAAGTGAAAATACAGATTCCTATACCTATCAAATAATATTCCTGTTTGCTTATTCTGAGATTTATAGCAAAAGAAATGCATTTGAATCTGGAAGTGAAAGTTTATTTTTCTTTAAGGAAAAAAGCACAGGGTGGAGGCTGGGAAAGGAAGTAGGCAAAAAGAAGACAGACTGGACTCTGCTAGTGTGGATATGAATGGACTTCAGTAACATGTCTTCGTTATTTTTGCCTAGAAACTGAGGCTTTTTAGGACTTAGTTATCAGAGCCTAGAATTACTTTGGATTATCTACATGGACAGGAGAAACACAACCTTCGGCTTGAGACTTGCATCGAGGGGCTCCAGGAAAGTCCCTGCAAGGATGTAACAAACTCAACCATCTAAAATGGAACAGCTCAGTCTTTAAGATGAATTTACCTTTAGCTAAGACATTAACATAGCTGAAATGCTGTAATTAAATATTTCATGAACATGTGTGTTCACTCTACATGTTAAAAACAAGAAGAATCACAGCAATACATTCTTACTGTTACCAGAGAAAGCAGTGACCACCGTTCCCCTGATTTAACATTCTGGATTCAGTTACTTGTCTGTCTTTGACGTTGCGGGGAGGGAGAAGAGGAAGGACTCCCTGGGTAAAAGAGATTAAATTTAAGGTATGCCTACATTGCAAACAGAAGGGTGTAACTGCAGACAGACGGACGGACATGACCTAGTTTTAATCTCACTAGCTTGGGTACAAATAGCAACGAAAAAGGCAGCAGCAAAAGTGCCTGCGAGAGAGCTGGAGCATGTTGAAGCCTGTTATTCTGCAAGTTTACTGCTTTTGCACCCAAGCTACTTAGAGTATGCCTAAATACGCTGCAGTCGCACCTCCCAGGACTACAACATGATACCGATTACCGTCACTTCTCCGTTGAGCAGCTGATCGTTGCAGAAACGAAGACCCCACAGAAGCACAGTAGAGGTGCAGCTCTGGCAGGCTTGTAACAAGAAGGAAGGCTACAAATCTCCAAGCTAGCACACTTCTTACAGAGTCACATGAGCATCTGGCTGAAAACAGGAGATCTGTCTCTAAAAGCTCTTGCCAGAGCTCTTCCCTCTCTCTCTCTCTCCTCTCTCTCTCTTTTTTTTTTTTTTTTTTTTGGAGACATGACTCGGCTCTCCATGGACAAGAAGCACTAACAAAAAAGGCCAAGCAGAAAGTAACTGGCAATTTTTGTATTTTCTTCTCTCTCCTCCTCAGCAATGATCCCATGACATGCAAAACATGTAACTGCTATCTCCTACAAATGAATTTTATACTTACAAACATTAAAGAATGCCAWGAAGCCCCATCATTTAAATATTAGTACAATGTTTTTCCAGCTAGAAAATTCAAGCAACTGAAAGAAAGACAACTAAGGGGGCGGTAAGGAGCCCTTTCTCCTTCTAAAATTTGGTAAAGCTTATGCAGGGAATATTAAAATTAGTTGAATGCAAGACTAAATGCTGAAGCCAAAAAGTTGTCATCCATGAGCCATCCCTCGTAGCACACTCATCTTAGGAGCCTCTAGACAGATAGAGGCTTTTAAGATTCTACACTGTCAGAAAATTTAACTTTACAATTCTGGAGAAAATTATAGGTTGTCTTGGACAAAGCTCTCCTAGTTTACCTTCTCAGGCATCATAACACTAGAATTAAAAAGAAGGGCTTATGTGCTGCTACACACCAAAGCTTCAGCAACTGTGTCTGATTGGGGCATCTCTCTCACAGGTTGCAATGATGGCCAGAAGAAACTTCAGCACATGAAAAATCCGAGATTACAGAAATGGAGTAGATTAACAGGAAACTGCCATTTTAACAAGCCAGGAATACGTAGGCCAGGAGAACAAGTCTGTTTTAAAGTAAATGCTTCTTTCTAAACCCCCCACCTACTTTCAATCACACAGATTTAAGTAGTGTTTGCAATAGAGGTCCACAGAAGATACCGATTCCACTAGCAATGACAGCACTCATTTATGCATGTTAAGAACATGGCTCTGGAAGGGTGAGCAATTCAGAGGAATTTTTATAGGATGTTTAATAAAGACTAAAAGGTGGATGAATAAGGATTATTTCATTAATCTGCCTCAACTTTTTATATAGAAGAAAAACAAACAAACTACCAAGCAGTAAAATCCCTCAAACTTTATTCTGTACAGAGATCAGAGAAACTTACTCAGATATGCATCATCTCCAAGTCAGCTGTATTTACAGAAAGTCCTCATTCAACAGTTGTTCAACCAATGGTAGATGCTTCTGGCTTAATAGGGGATCACAGCAGGATTCAGAGCAACTATCTTTTAGTTTTCTTAATTGGAAGTATGGATATGACTAAGGATCAGACATGAAAAGCAACTGTCATGCCTTCAGCTTCAGAAAGGTTCTGGCACAAACCCCTCACTGCTCAGGGTTTACAAACACACTCTTCCAAGTGCATTTGTAAGGTCTCTTCCTTCACCAAATTGGTAGRTCTTTGTGATAGATGTCACACAATACTGAACACACTACTGGTAACTGAAAAGAAGCCTTGTCCAAGGCATAAACGCATCTGACATGCAGCTACATTACACCATGAGTTGAGGTGTTCAGGAAACAAATTATTTGCCAGCCACAGCAATATCATGCTGCCATGTCTGTGCCCGGGCTTAGCTGGAGAAGGAGAGGAAGGGGGCAGACAGGTATTTCAGAGCTCTGTGGCACACATGCATGTAAGAGCAGTAACAAGGCAGCGCGCACAGGACACAGGGCAGCACCCGAAACCTATCTAGGTGCCCTGTTAGGCTGGAGCACAGCCCACTAACACATTTTAAACAACGTTAGTGCTGAGATGCACGTTTCAATCATCCTAAGCCAGCCTGATTCAGGAGAGGAGGTTTAGCTTTCTGTCTATGAAGCCGCGCACATCGCAAGTCAAACAGCCTCCTTCAGCTCTACTAACAGCATCAAAGACATCTAGCGCGCAGCTGAACTTCAGACACAGCCTTAGAGAGTCCCTTAAAGAGAACAACACAAACACGTATTCTGGGCGATAAACGCTAGCGTAGGCTGGAGGAGTTTTACCCTGCTCCCGCAGTATTTCAAGCTCTAACCTGAGGCAGGGAGCTCTCCTCCTTCCTTTCTTCTAGGCCAGGCAACAGCAACCTGCTACTTACAATCTCTACGTGACTACTCCGCTGCGGTATCTGATCAGCTTGCTACCATCAGCAGTAATTTCTTGAACAGCCACCATTTTGTAAATGAACTCTGATTCAAGAAACTTTTACCTAATATTTCTTTTGCAGTTAAAGGGTTTGTTTTAGGAAACCAAAATTGTAAATTGAGACGAACTACTTTGGTGCCAGAAAAACTTCCTTTGCTGTACAGAAAAAGGCAGAGATGAGTAATCTGCTGTCTGTAAATATCCACACACAAAGTAGAAAATATACTGTCACCTGTCTCCGATACGGTCTGGACAATAAAGCCACTGTCACTGGTCACTGAGCCCACGAGGTGCTCGTGCGACCCAGCTAAGGCCTACTGCCAGGGACGCTGTTGTGCTAAGACAGCGTATTTGCCCGGTGCCCGAGGGAGGTACCGCGGGGCCTCCTCTCAGGCGCCTGGATGGCAGTCTGGAGGCTTCTCCCCCCACCAGCTAACGGTGGGAGAGAGGCTACTTCAGGCAGGACACAGAGCCTGCCGGAGCTGCTCGTCACAGCTATCGAGCTCCGGTTTATCAAGTGAGTATTTCTAGCAGAACTTACTGCTAGCAAAGGAGGTTCTAAAGGAGAATAGCTCAGAACAAGTGTAAGGTATTTACAAGTACAGATACAGTTGTGTTGTTTTGCACAAGGCACAGCACCAGGAAGTACTCCTAACCRCTAGTAAGGGACAACTCAGCCACGTCTCTTTTTTCCTTCTTCTCAGTATACAAAAACAGTTCCAGGAGTTCAACAGTTTTTAAAAACAGATTTTTTTTTTTTAGAGGACAAGCAAGGTGTTATTTCTCTAAAATCCTGCTGACATATGATCCTAAGTTTACACCACAAAGTGGTACAATCAATCTCTGCTTCTACACTAAAGCTTAATACAATGTTTTACATCAATTTTCAAAAGATTTCGGGGGGGGGGGAAGCAATCAAAAAAGAGTGACATTTATCCTTAACCAAGGAATTCATCCTTGTATTTTTAAACTTTCAGCATTTATTAAAATGCATGTATTATTATGGAGGAGCAGAATAGCCCCGGAAGATGGCAACCCGAGAGCGTGTACCRAGCACCGTTACAGTTCACCGAGGGAACAACGTTCAAGCTTCGGAGCTTCCTCGCAAGCAGACGTTCACGTTCACAGCAAGAGTCAGCTCACGTTATTGCAACAGTTAAGTTACTACACTGGAGTTACTACACTCAAGCTAGCCCCACAGAGCACAAACTTACAGCCAAAACTGGAGCTCAGAGTGGTTTGATTGGCAGCTGCTCAGTTTTGCTAATTAATGTAAATTGTGCTAACACACAAGCTTGTGGTTGAATTCCCATGTAGAATATGCCAATAATTTTACTCACAGACATGTTTTAACCCCAGACCTTGTACCATCAATAGGCAAAACAAAAACATATACATATATGTGGTTTGGATTAATGCTTTTCTGCAAAAATTGTGGCTTTTTTTAACATTCTGAAGTATTCCGACAATTCCTTAGGCCAATACAGTCCAACCTTTCTTCCTGCTCGTAATTCCTTTTATCTTATGATGATGAAAACTAATGCTGCTTTTCACTATTTTGCACAATCTATACATATCAGCCAAACTCCACATGTCTACTATATAGCCAAACCACTCAGAATAGCACATGTGAGGACTGGCAAGAATATAGCAGGGTCTGTGACTTTGGGAGAAACAGAAATATCCATTTGCATTTTTAAAACTAACATAGGCACAGGCCAGTCATATTGCTGTATGACGCCAGAAATGTGTTTAGAAACCAAAAACCCTCTTCTGCAAGGAAATGACAACTCTGGATACTCTTTCTCTTCCCATCCCTACTACAGGGAGTTTGAACAGTTCTTCCTTCATTTTCTAAATATAGATCTCATTATTAGATTCTGGTTTATGAACAGGAGCAGTATGATTTCAGACTGGAAGAGCAAAAACAAAACACAGAGGAAGCCACAGGACTCGGAACAAGCGGCACTACTTGTACGAATCCCAGTTAAGGCCCCCACCCTCAAGGCCACAACCCACGAAAGCCGAGYGGTGAGCTGGAAGATCTACCTACCGAGAACCAGCCAGAGCTGCAGCTCAGTGAGCSGCAGCAGTAATCTTTATTATGGCAGGGTAATAAAGTGGAAGTGACTTCCAGATCTTAAACAGTGATGTTATAGTAATGAATGATATTATAAGCAACAAATTAGATGGCTTTAATTGCAAGGCATTAGTAACACTATTTCCCTGACCTCTGTAACAACTAAGGTGGACTCAAAGCAAGAAAAAAAAAAAATTATGTAACTACTAGTTGATGTTATGAAATTTGCATTTATCAAAAAAAAAAAAGAAAAAAGAAAACAAAAACCAAAAACCCAACCCCCAAACTAGATGTACAGGTCTAGCAAGTATTACTGCATATTTCTGTATACCTCCACCATCCTTGTAACTCTATCATACTGGTAACTTAATAGTGCTATATAGTTATTAGCATTAGAGGAGTGTTTCAGTCGGTCTGGATTAGAAATTCAGTACCTGAATTAAGCAAAGAACCACCCCAAAGCCATCTGCGTTTGGGCTCCTCGCCCTGGAGAGCAGCGAGAACGAATTCTGCTAGCAAACCTCTGACTCTTGGTTCAGCATCCTGCTCAACTTACTTTTGCTCATTTCTGCGGGATTCAGTGAAGCTCCCACCCAGAGCAGTTTACTAACTCTTTGTAGTCTCTGACAGACAGTTCAATTATTAACAGTATTAACAACCTGTGTGCCCTGCAACAAGTCATTTACGACCGTCTTCCTCTTTCCTCACTAGTTTTGTCTCTTCTCCTTTCCCGCTTGTGCTGGTGTCTTAGTTCAGTTGAACTCTTTGTTTGTTTATTCTTTCTATTGGGGGTGGGGAAGAATTGGAGTATTTTTCAGTGAGGAGATGAAAATAATCCTTTTGCTTTGCCCAGATTTATAGTTTTAAAATTTGGTATGCTTTCCTTTCAGTATTTATTCTGGCTTTAAAATCCAAACTGGTTAGATATTCCTTGACAAGACACTCCCAAACCACTACAGTAAAAATTTAAGATTGCACTTACTTAAAAATAAAAATTAAGGTCTAAATTGATAGATTGTATCATTGAACTGGGCCCTTTTATCTGTGCTGGTGATAACGTTACCTCAGGCTGAAAGAGCTTTTAGGATATATTGGTCTGGCGGAAGTCTCGGTGCAGAAGGAACTGTTCTGGACAACTTGCAGAATTTTTCCAAGGGCACAATTCTCCATCAGTTTTTGTTTTATTATACAATTTTACTTTTCAATTTATTAGTGGACAAGAAACTGGAATATTTTTCAGTATATTCTTGGTAAGTTTAAGGCTCTGTTATCTTTTAATGAGTTTTTTTTTTTAATATAATGTCATTTTAATTTTTGTAAGAAGAAGAATCAGGAAGTTATACCCAAATTTCTAATGTCATTACTAGAGGGTCTAACAGTTTGTAATACCAGCACACCACAAATAAACTGATATACCAGCGAACAGAGCATTCTCCTTTCCCATCACAACACTGCAACTTCTCCCTCTAGATTGTCACGTAAAGCAAAGACACAGGCATAAAGCAAACAACGTTCCTTGTTCACCCAGACCTGGCCCCAGCTTTGACAGCTGTACCTCTGTGAAATATGCCTGCATGCAGCAGTGCCTGCAGTCCACTTTAAATTAAAATAATGGTATGTATGCCTACTGCTGTGCAGAGCACAGCGTAGCACAATAATGTAGCTCACACTGGCTCAATGGCATCCAAATGCCAGTTACTTTGTCTTCAGGTGTCAAACGTGCATCGTCCTGCAACTGCTAAGGCTGGAATTAGAACATGTCCATTCCAGCAATTCCGTGGTAGTCACGGTAGTACCAGGTGGGCAAAATCCTCCGAAACAACACTGGAATACTCCTCTTAAAAAATAATTTGAAAAGATACAACCATTTAGAAAAATAATCTTCATATTTTTATTAATCGTAAAACACATGCCTCTGTTTTGATGAATTAATTCATAGTCTTAAAACTCTGAAGATAAGGGTTAAAAAATAAAAAGTTAAATTCTCCATCAGGATCCATTTGCTCAAGTGTAAAGCTAACAAATGCTAAAATTTTTGGCAACACATCTGCATTGCTGAATCATTAGGTAGTCAAACTATTTTTTGATTTTGCTTGCATGAGGTTGGATTATAATAATCCATATAAATCAGTGGTTTCCCCTCACTAGGAATTCTGTGTTTACTTCTGGTCATCTGATGTCAAAAGGATGCATAAAAAAGTAGGGAGGTTCAGAAATAAATAACAAAAATGGCTTGAATATACAGTAGTGGATTAGAACTGTTTACTTAAGAGACAAATAAGAAAGAATATAGTCAAAGTAAACAAAATAATGGATAGCCAGAGAAAGTATGCTGAGCATTTCAGTCACCCTTCTCAGAATATAATAATGCGATGTTTCTCCTAATGGAAACTTAAACATTTAGGTCTTTGTGCAAGAGAACTGTTTATGCTATGGAAACACCAGGATTCTCCAATGCTTTCATACAAACAATGTGGAATTTGCAGCCACAGGACCGAACTGCACTAGGATACAGCAGAAAAAGCTGAGTTCAAGTCATGGATTTAGTTGCCTAGAGACTTGTGGAAACCTAAACATCTAGGCCAAAGTCCTCAAAGATATTTAAGCATTTCATTTCCATTAATATTAGTTAAATGTTTGAAACCAATGGGGATGGTGTGTGATGATCGAGACTGTGAAAAGCTTTAAGCTTCTCCAAGTCTGGGCAGCAACACTGAAAATATTATGGATTTACTTACATGCCTGTGATCATAGGCGGATGCCTATTTTCATTTTATGATCAAAATAAACCTGCGACTCTTTTATTTAAAGACTGCTATCAGGCAGCACTTCCTAGCTGATACTGTGAAAAAAAACATGCCAGGGGCTGCATATTTGTGTCTTCTATAAGTTTGCTTCCTTACGTTATCACCACCTCTCCTCCTCACTGCCCATTACCACATCTTTGCTTCTCTGTTGTGACAAATACTTTGTGCCCAGCCGCACTGTGAGACCTTTCCAAAAGCTTTCAGTGCTAATCTTCATTTCTCTTACGGAGCAGAACACCATCTTCCCCATACAATAATTGCACTGAAAGTCAAAAACGAGTTAGTAGCAGGGAAACCTGTCCACAAGCAGCACCTCACAGCTGGTGACACAGGCTCTGCCACTGTTTGCTCAAAAGTGAAAATATTTCTCTGCAGAGATGCATAGAATAGTCTCTGAAATTTCACATTTATCTCTGAGGCATTCCAAACTCGCTGTACTACCAACAAATGGAAGAATGCCATCAAATTGAGTATTAAACATTACTTTTTAGACCAACTAATGGTGAACAAGATCTTAGGTAGATCTGTTAGGGAAAAATAAAGTGACTAGACACATTAAAAGAAAAGTTAAAAGCAGGGAAGCATACACAAACTCTGGACAGAATAATTATGGATCAGATTGGATCAGATCAACGAAGAGCTTAAAAATATTAATTATTTGCAGATTTTTGTTGAATGTGAGCATTCACATAACCTAATCCTGTAACACCACTTGTCTGTGGAGACATCTGTTATACATAGTAACAGACTGCTATTTGGACCCTACATCAGGCTATTAAACAGAAGCCTCTCTAATGTAGAACAACTTCCCTCCAAGATACAGGTAACTGGAGATGCTTTAAGATATCTTCAGTTTAAGGTCCAAGTGGCAGGAATGGCTACGTTTACATTCACCATCATTACATACGACGTTTCTTACATTACATATGAATTTTGATTACTTCTACCAAAACAAGAATTAAAAAAAATATATATTTCATTTTTCTCTTTAATGGAAACTCAGAATCATTCTAGAAATAGATAGTATAAAAAGGAAATTATTATGAGCACATTATAATTATTTGCAATAATTAACAAAAGCTTGATATTAACACTTCTAATACTTTTTATAGTAGTAACATTAAAAATAGGAATAATATACATCCAACAGTTTCACCAAGGGCTAAATGAGTTTAGAATTATTTTACTAAACTCATAGCTTGGCTCCATGTCTTTAAAAAAAGGTCATACTTTTTTATTTCTGCTAGGTCAATATTTGGAGACAGTCAATTAGTTTTCTGATTTCCAGTTTAAAAAGAAAATAAAAAGTTTCTACAAGGTTTACATATTAGAATTTCTGAAAATGCAATAGGTATTGCTCTAATAATTATTAAAGAAAAAACTGGTAGATCCTACACACAAAAATGCATTTACTAGCATAAAAATATTTATAAAACAATCACTTTTACATAAAAGGAAACTGAAAAATCATGATCTTCTAGTTTGCTGTTTACTTTTTAGTCCCAGGGATATGCTCGTTAAGTCCTACTTCACCATGTGTCTGTAGATTTTTAGCAGAACTCTTATATCAGATAATGATTTACGAGTTGCAAAAAAAGATTAAGATTGATTCATAACTGTGAAGTTTTAAAAATGAGCATGACAAAGAGCAGCAAAGACTGTAGATACAGAAAAAAAAAATTCTAAGGTTATCCAGTAGGAATACACATACCAGCTGATTAACAAGTTGCCCAAAGACCAGCTTTGGGATTATTACATGGTTAGAACTCCTCATTCCCCAATACCTTTATTAAGTTAGAACTTATGAAAAATTTAAGTTTAGGGCTTGATCCAGCACCCACTCAAGTTAATAAATATTTTACAACTGACATCAGCAGAGATGATCCTTTATGCTTTTCCTTAGTATAAAAATTTCATATAATTTTTATCATAAAATACCAAGTTAAATGCACAAATATAGTATATTATTGAAATTTCAAAAAATTAAAATCACTCTAAACAGCAAAATTGTAACACCCCAAATTACATGCCTAGTATAAGTTTATTCATCAAACAGCAATATTTTGGCCAAAATGTGATGCAAAGAAGCAAAAGACAATGAAAATGCAAAAGCCATGACAAAGATGTTACAAGTGTATTCCAGCTTTCAGAAAAAAACACCAACATTACTACAGTGAACACCACAACTTTATAGCTAGTACATCCTGCACAGATGGACAAGTAATTTTTAGAAATGAATCACCCTGCAAATGATTTTACTAATTTTAAAACAGAGGTGAGGAGTCAATAGCCCACAGGCCAGATACGGCTTGCTTCTTAATTTCAGATGGCCTATAGACACATACGTACTTTCTTACTTAATAACACCAAAGCACACTTCAAGGAAAACCACCATGTTTTAAAATGCTCCTATACGTAAATACATAATCTCTATACCCAAACATCAGCCTAAACCTTAATGCATTACATGAAGTCTACACTACTACGTCACAGTTTTTTTAAAACACAAATAATTGAATTATTGTCCATTAAGCAGAATTATAGCACACACTTGCTGTCCTGAAAAGGCTGGACTTTACAGCTTAAACATTTAGATCATCTTACTTGAGAAAAAGTCTATGATACTTTAAAATTTGATCATAGCTTATGCGATGGCTATGGTAGAAGTACTTTGACAAGATAGAAGACCATATTCTACAATCCTTATTTAGGACAAAACTTCTACTGAAATCAGTGAATGTTTTGACTTGGAAAGAAACAGTCCCAAATATAGATTTCAGTCTTTCATACACAGTTGTTTTTTTCAAAGTGCAGAGCATTCCTGAATCTGAAAATATATGCAAGATTCTAAATAAGAAGAGAAAAGAATAGTAAGTAAAAAAGTTCAACAGAATATACTGAGAAAGAGAGAAATCAGACTACCACCCTGTTTTCATCATTTCTGGCAATTATTTGCAGCTGCCATGAACATATTGATATTTAGAAAACTGAAGGCTGCAGCTTTAATTGAAGTTTGAATGTTATAAACAGTTAGCTGTCTGGCTCTGGCCTGCACTCTAATACCATCAGCAGAACAGAGATGGGAAGCATAAACAAACCTTTTAACTAGATTACAGCTTCTAAAACAGCCAAGAAACCCTTCGGCAAGAACTCCTGTGTGACAAAATGTTAAAGAAGGAAAAATATTTTGAAGCAGTATCTTAAAAAAGCCTAACCTTTCCTGGGAGTTTTCTAAGGAAAAAGTATTTGTTTTAAGCTTTCAAATGGATCTATCCTTGAGAACCACAGTCTAATGCTAATTTTATATGTGAATATATACACATACATATATGTACATATATATACACACACAGATATATACACATATATATACATACACATATAAAAAACAACCTTTCAAACAAATGGTTGCAAAACAGACAATATGTTCTGAAGCTTTTTTCTTTAGACTTCAAAATATACTGAAAAAAGTTATTTAACTCTGAAATACCAGCAGACCTAATAATATCATTTCACATTTCAAGGAGCCATGCTCAAGAAAAACATAACTAAAATACCTTGCATCACCACTATATATCATTGTCTACCACTTACATTTGATCCTTCAAGTACCATGTTTTACAGTGAGCTTCTTCCTCAGAAATTACAAGAGGAACTGCCCCCCCATGCCAGATCTATGAAAGATTAAGGTTCTGTTCCCAAAAATCAGCTTGTGCAAATTTCTGTCAACTTTGTATCTTTAACCAGTCATGTCATTTGTCCACTTTCACAGTGTTTTTTTTTTTTTGTATGGAATACTGGATATTCAAAAATTCTTATTGTTTTGGGTTTATGGATTGCATCCTGATCRAGTAAAAGCTTTGTGCGCTTGTCTTCTGCACAAACATAAAAAATATGTAGAAGAAATAAGATGTCTCATTGAGTAAGAGCATGTTTATATACAAAAATTAAGAGCATACGTAAATCTTCATACTATCAGAGCCTTAAAAGTATAAAAATTGTAACTTAGAAGTAGATTAAGTTCCATTACAGTCAAAGTATAAAACCAGGGCCAGTTGTTTGTCATTGCAGTCTCAGTTCTACAGAAACACATGAAACTTGTACTGATTTTTGTGGGGTCAGTCCTATATATTTATCTGTTTAGATCTATACCAGTATATATATATCTACAGAGATCTATATAGATATATTGGTATAGATCTAGACAGACAGGGCCCTATAGATATATACATATATGCATGAATATGCGTGTGTGTTTGGGTGTGCATGCATGTGTACATATGCATATTTTGAACATATAAATTAGCTATACAGGTAAAAGTATGAAGGGTGAAGAAGAAAATCAATGTTTTGTGTATTTTTATAAAAGAAAAGAGTTTAGTTTGTCACAACAGACAATTCTAAAAAATGTGTTGGCAATGATCTACCAGAGCTTAAAAATAAAACCTCTAAAATTGGTAAACTAAAATTTAATTTAAATATTTTTGAAACATTAGGGAGTATGAATGAAAAAGTTAAACTATTTCTATTTATGATATATAGGCCTACCTTTTACTTGCCTGACCTGTTCTACTTTACTTCTAACTTTCAGGGTATTTGTTTCCTTTGGCAGCAGGGAACAGGGCAACGTTATTGCAAGTCTCTCTTTATCTAAATGTTGAAAATATCACCATTTGATCCAGCAGGATTTGTTGTGCAAACAACTAACAACTGTTCTAGTTCCTCCACTTGGGAATTTTTCTAAGCAAGGCCATGCTACTGATGTTGCAAACCAAGGGCCCTAAAATTTGAGATGTTATTTACATTTCAGATGTCTCTTCCCTCAATAAGTCACCAAAATAACTTTGGATTTAATGTCACTGAACGTAAACTAACTACAAACTCCAAGAGTAACAATTTTGAAAAATCCTGGGCTTCACCTTCAACATACCTAGGAATAATATGACTAACATCATTGCTTCATTAGGTCTTAGTTACCAGACACTGTGATACAATTAAAAAAAAAATTTGCTAGTTTATTTTATTTTAAAATATTTCCTTTTAAAGAAATGAGCAAGAAATAAAACAAAATGAAAACAGCACAGTGAAGAACTTAACCAGATAGTACCAGATGAAATCTTCTATTCTTTCTCTGATAAAGGAAGTTATTCGAATTCTCAAAAACAATTTCCAGACACTCCACCACTTCCATTTTTAAAGTAAATATAATGCTCAAGAAATGGAGGATTTCAGGAAAATCGAAGCAACAAATGGCTCCTGTGCAGCTCCAGCTCCTCTGCACTGCCTTTACAATGTTTCTCAGCTCCAACTCAATGAATCAACATCCAGAGATGAGAGAGGCACTCAAAGCCGCTTTCCACGTTATGTTCCTTAGTCACTCCCATGGCAGGGGCAGGAGGTAACAGAGATTTTTGTGATCGGAACACCTGTCAAGCTGTAGATAAACCGAGATGATCAACTCATTTCACAAAGGTCTATGAATAGCCATCTCATAGTAATGACTGATTCCTGCTGCCATGTGCCAGATCAAATCAACAACTTAGAGATAAAAGACTCCAAATACAAATACTGGAGCCACACGGTCTCTTTGATTTTAACATTCAAGTACTATTAAAATATTTATTTTTTACATTTCTTGTATACCTACATAGTATACATAAAATATGCATTTGTGTATGTAGCTAAACATATGCATACGCACACATGCCTTTATATTCTAAGTGGTTTAAAAATATATATATATTGATTTTAAAAAATTCTGCTGAGTCTGAACTCCTTTCTAGACAATCCATCAGAAAATAGTCAGAAAATAATCAAGAATTCAGAGTTTAGAACCAGAAAGGAGTCAACATGCCTAAATCTCTTTAAAATATTAGCATCCAACCTGTTTTATGTAATAGTGTAGACAGTGTGTGTGCGTGTGTGGGGGGACGGGTTTCAGGGAGCTTTAATTCTTACACATCTCCAATACCATTCAAAATTTTACTTCATGTTATTTCTATTAATTAATACAGGCTTTTGTTCTTTTGCAAGCGTATTTGAAAATATTTCAGCAGTATTACTCTACCTAATATTCGCAAAAATATTTACCGAGAAAAGCCAATGAAAGTCTGAAAGTCTAAGCATTCATATCACTTTCAAAAAGAATAACCAGGTCCTTAATAATATAGGAGCATTCAAAAACATATCCCTTATTCTGTTCTTAATGAAATCAATGAGAGTTTTGATATTCCCTTCCACTGGGGCAAGGCAGAAACCAAGATAGAGTCCTTAAAAAACAAGCCAAAACCACAACAGAACAAACCCCAAAGCAGCAACAAAAAAACCCACCACTTTTCAAAAGCATTAATACTATTTTTGAAAAGAAAGATTAGGCACTTTTAAAGTTGGTATTTCAAACCATTTATAGCTCAGATTCTTCTCTTGCAAGCTGCTTTGCTCATGTAGTCTCCTAAGCTCATAGAAAGACAAACCGACTCCAGTGGGGCTCCAGATGGGGGTGAGGGGCCACCCACCTGGTCCACTTTTCAGAAGGAGCATCCATGTCAAGCCCTTGCTGATGATTCAAAAACTAATACTGCAGTAGTTACAGACTGTATTCAGGTTACTGATCTCCAGGCTTCCTCATAAAAGTAATCACCACAAATAACAGTAGGAAAAAAAATCTACTAATAAACTGAACTAAATAAACCCAGATGAAAAAAGCAGCATTCAGTTTTTAAGCATGCTGTTACTTATGCCAACATCTTCATTGCTTAAAACAAAACAAAACAACAAAAAAAACAAGATAGAAAGACTGTTCCCTCCATATCCAAAGAATGAAAGGGTTGCAACCAAAGAAAAGTTAGATCATTTAAAGTATGGTGCATATAACAACATTTCCTTTAACCATCTCTTTACCTAGACTAAATAGAAACTAACAAGTTAATCTACAATGAATAGTAGGGTAGCAAACTCCAAGAAAAGACCGATAATTTAAAGACAAGTCTAAATCCAGCCTAGACAACATTTTTACATCTAACACAGTCTATATTTTGATGTGGTAGATTCCTTGTTAATTCAACATAATCTCTCTGCTCTAGAGTCTGGAAAGCCACTAASCCAGAACACTTGAAAATAATTATTAATTTTATCTTGAAAAATAAAAATTGAAAAATATGAAAATGTTTTCCTAAAAAGCAACTAGTAATTGTAAATATCCATTCCTAATAATAATTCCTAATAAAAGAAAGAAAAAGCCCAGTACTGACCTTCAGTTATAGCTGCTGATAACTAACAGTCTTTCTTAACACAAGTTGATAGATTCAATTCTTTCAGTTCTTAAAAGGTTGTTGTGACAGCAGCCAGAGGCCCCAAATTAGCCTAAGACCTCTTTGTACTAGACACTGTAGAAATGCAGAAATTACCTCTGACACAACCCTGAAAATATTACAATTCAGACTCCAGCCCTACAACCCCTAAGAAACCCCTGAGCGGTTTCTTAGGATAAACCTTCCATCCTCAACCTCCCAAAATCAGTGACTGTTTTTCCAGCACAGATTTGGCTACAGGAGCTGGAGACCTATGGGAATTAAGGTTCTATTAGTATTTTTCCCTCTACAACATTAGATCAAAGATGACTCTGAATTATTCTATTYAATTTTAAAATTTTGTTCATCTATTTTACTGAGCAACCAGATTAAATCAAATCTTATCTATTTTTAACATTACAACACAAAGAAATTAAAGTGTTAATCTCTGTAATAAATAATACATCTCATCAGCCGTAGTCCATGAAAGTTGCAGCAGATCTGAACTACACATATATTGTGAGCATAATCCTGAAGGTGCTGTGGGTTCCCATGCACAGATGAAAACACATCTATGGTATCTTGGCTTGAGATAAAGAGTTATTGTTATGGGGGAGGCGGTGGTGGGGAAAGTGTCATTTATTTTTGGACATTCTATTGCTGTCCACTTCTTGCCTGTAGTAAACTAACAGAAGAAGAGCCATATATTTAAAGAATAGGCTTTCATATATGTACCTGCTGATTTTGAATATCATTTTATCAAAATCTTTCATGTGATTAGAACCAGTCATGTTCTTTTCACAAGCTGATAGAAAACTAAGGCAAAACTATTAGAAATAGCAGCTATAGCCGTGAGCCTCAAATCTCCTTCACAGTAATTTGAGTATCAGTATCTAAATATGTTTTTCTCTGGTTCTTTTCCCTCCAATCAAATTACTATTTTCTTAAATTCTTTCCAATTTGACCACAAAATTGCTGCTCTAGAAAAGATTTTTTTGTGTACAAATTACAAATGGGAGACACCAAAGCATTTACAAGAGAGTTGGGTTTTGTGGCTCCATGTGAGATGAAGAGGATGCAAGATCTATACTGAATGTGATTTATCTGTGATGCCCCACTGAAATACATACTCATGGCCTACTTCATGGTTCAGCATACTCTGCAGCACTGAATAAACTGAGCATCCAGAACTGTCTTTCTAAAATTACAAAGAATGCAATTAAGCCCCAGAAGGAAGCAGACAACAGCAATTTTGATATAAACATCCTACTTATGCGGGTGACCCTTAACTCTGCTTTGGTGCTGATGCTTGAACTCTTACTCCTGGATTCTTTTACATCTCTGGATCATTCCAATATTTTCTTCAACATACAGTTAGACGTGCAATTTGTGCGCTTACATTTGACGCGTTACATCCTTATTTATTTATTTAATTTTTAATCAGCGGGAAGGAGAGTCAGCTGAAACAAGCCGTGGTACCTAACCTAGCAAACCAGCCACATCGCCAACGCGGATGGGGAGACTCGGCCTTCCGAGCAGAAGGCCACGGGGGGGRAAAAATAAAACAGATCGCAATACGCATCTGAGCAAACTACCGAGCCCACAGAGCAAACTGCTAGCGACCACCAAGCCCTGCTGGGGAAGGCGCCACGCAGACCCCGACCCCGCGAGTACCTGCGTTCGCCCGGAGCCCAGCTCCCGGGCGGCGAGCACAAGTTACGCGCGCCGGCCAGGGCCGCGGAGCCGGCGCTGCACCCCCGCGGCCGGCCGAGCCCGGCGGCGCCCCGAAACCAGCGCGGCGACCGAATTTCCTCCCCGCAGCAGCGAAACGTAAACACTCGGCGGAGCGGGGCCGCCGCTCGGCCCCTCCCGCCGTCGCCCCTAACTTTCCGCCGGCGCTAACGGCCCGGTG
>NW_028185095.1:2404673-2421054 GCF_003343005.1 Rhea americana | reverse complement strand
CGCGGCGCGGGGGTGGCCGTTGGCGCGACCGTTGGCGCGACCGTTGGCACCGCTGTTGGCACCGCTTGAGGTGAGGGCGACGCGGAGGGGCCCCCGCGGCGCGGCGGCGGGTCTAGCACGGCCAGAAATGGAGGGCGCCCGCCCCTCCGCCCAGCCCCTCCGCGGAGGTAGGAGCCGCTCGCTGCGGCGAGGCTGTGCCGCACCGCGGCTTGCCTCGCCCGTGAGCGCTGGGGCTGCGCGGCCGGGTAGGTGAAGGCTGCTCTTGGCGAGCTGCCCCGCTCTCCCCTCCTCTYCCCCCTCCCCGGGGCTTGGGGGCCGCCGCTGCTTGTCCGTCGGGGCTGGCGGAGAGCGTTGGCGCTGACCCTCCTCCGGCGGGCTCCCAGCCAGGATTACTTTTCAGTAGAAATCTCGCCTGGTTTTGTAAAACATGAGCGTCCTTAGTGATTGTGGTCCTTCCATATWACTTYTATATAACACATAAGACTGTGACRCATCTTTAGTGCATTACCTCTGGTGTGCTGCAGTAATTCTCTTATGTTTTAATATTTCCTTTGTTTATCTCTATAATGCTTTTACAAGAAGAAAATCCCTTTGCTTGTGGATGGGCAATTTCTACTTTTCAGTAGAAATCTCGCCTGGTTTTGTAAAACATGAGYGTCCTTAGTGATTGTGGTCYTTCCATATAACTTTCTCAACGGCGGTGGGAGGAAGAATGTGAACAGGAATGTTCTTCCGTTAATCTTGTTGCTCTTGCGTATTGTTTTGAATAATGTGATTGTTACGGTTCTGTATTTCCAGCCTTTTGTTTGCAACCCTCGCACTCCTGCATGTCTGCCCCCACAAGGACTGCTTATTTAACAGCTGGTCTGGCCCTTTGCAGGTTTATCTGCTGTACAAGGTCACTGAACATGACTGTTTAGGCAGGCCTACAATAAAAGGAGCAAGATGGGGAGCAGAGGGAAATTACTGTGATAGTGTTAAAACAAGCCTAAATTGTTATAGAGTGATAGTCTTAGAGATTTTGTACATTAAGCCTTCTCAGATGAGGTTCTTCGTGGTCCTGTGATATTTCAGCATGTGTTTTAGGGAGCTCAAGTGTTTCAGGTTAKACTAGATCATATTTTGGAGAATTTAGCTAAAGACATGTAAGTATACTCAAATATATTGACTTAGTCACAAAAAATTACCAAGTAACTTTCATAATTTTCTTTTTTATTCTCAGTATTTTATACTTCGCTTATGAAAATCATGGCTTACCTCTAGTATGCTTTGAAATTGTTTATTTTCTTATTGGTAGAGGCAGGCAGAAAGGTCACACGTCCTTTTAGAGAGGTGAGGCAGAAGTACATCTTAACTATAGGGTGATGATAGATGTTTACAAGAAATACTGCTTAAACATGGCTTCCTTCATTTCTCTTGTTTACTTCCTGAGAAACTTYTGAGTTGGATCAGTTCCCTGATTCCGTTGCATCAAGGCACAAGTGCTTTCTATTGGCACAAAGAAGGGGTACTGTTTTTTATAGGCAGACTTTGCTTATGAAAATTTACTCATTCAACTTCACCCCCCAGGCCCCATACAGTTGGGATTAACAATGACTAGAAGAAACCTAAGAGAACATAATAGTTAAATTACTGACAACCTCAGCTCAAATGTGATTCGTTTAATCACTCTAAAATTTCTGCGTAGCTCTTGTTCATGGAGACTGTCAGTTTAGACTTGAGAACTTTCCACATGTGGAGTTTTGGCCAAGATTCTTAGCCAGGAGAAAAGACGCTGGGTTGAGGGTCTGCAGAAGACTTCAAAATAGCCCGTGTGGATGGAGATATACTTACTTACTTACATATACATAGGTGCATTCATATATAGTTACATATATATAAAAAAATGCGCATATATATATATATATATATAAATACATGTATACATATGTATATAAAAATTATATATAATTTTAAGTATTTCTGGAAACACTGGTTATTCCTTTCCTTCACCCTCCTCAGGGTAATTATAATGGTACAACTGCCCTATATGAACATAAGCTGTACCAATATAAATATAGGCAGCCAGTTGTTACTGTAAAGAAATTAGTTATCATGGCTTAATATAGCACCATGTGTTTAGAGCATTTTTCAGCTGAAGACTGTAAATGCATTTTCTTAAATTATTCTAAATTTAGTCAAAATGATCACATTAGATTTTACAGTTAGTGAGTGGAGAAGTTCAACACATGTCTTGTAGTTACAACTTATCAAAGAGCATTGACTTGACTGTTCAACATAATCTATCTAAAGTCAGTTCCCATCCAAAGAGCTGGAACACGCTATAGAATGAAGTGCAGATGTGTAARCTATGCCATTCTTGGGCTGGTTCTGTTCTGTGCAAGTTCAGTTTGTGTATACCTGTGCTCTCTGAATAGATCTTGGCATATCATTCACAGAYACACAATTGCTTTTATCTAAAGAAAGAGTTGTCTAGAGAAACTTCGAAGTCTTGTTACTCTGATACCAGTTATATTAGGCACTTTGTTTTGTTTGCATTGCCTTGAAAATATATTAACAAAGCAARGAGTTCAGAAGTTGTATGTAGATATGGATTTCATCTCAGAAATGATGTAAAAATTCATTCAGTRGTTTTGTTTCACAAGTAATAATCTTAACTAATATATCTGTCAGTCAAGAAAAAAAGTCAAAAAATTTAAGTTCTTGCAAATCAGTAATTGTCCTGTTTGCTATACTAAACTTAGTCTACTAAAATTTCAAGTACAGTTTCTGCCTAACATGGAAAACAAAGTAATTTAGTTTAACTCTTATGTTGTCCTTCTTATTTAAGATAAAAATTTCTGCAATGAGTAAACGTAAGTCAAAGGAGAGCAGCAGTGCGAATGGAGAATGCATTTCACAGGTTAGTAGTGTCTTCATTGGCTGCCTTTGRCTTGAGTTATGAAACTCTTCCATCCTCTGTCATCCTTTTAGTTCTGTGTATTTTCAAGAGACCTGTAAAAAGGCGCACATGGATACTTGATAAAATTTCTGGAGATAAGTGGCTCTGTATTACTTTCTGTAATGTTCTGTATTAGTTTCAACTTGATGTTTGCTTGTTTTAACTGTTTTAGTAATGATCTATTTTTTGGAGTATCTTAAAAATGCTAAAAGACAGTCTTACACTTTGGCAGTCACACGTGACAATAGATTATAACTTGTACACAAAGTGKTTTTTCTTTTCCTTACTAATGCAAGGAGTGAAAGGAGTTTAAGTATGTAGCACATCTAAGCCTTTTYTCAGACTTGGACTAATCTATCACTGTCTGATGAGATCCTTTATTTCCCAGTTTGTAGTGTGAATCAGAACCTAGATAGCTTTTGCTTTTTAATTGGAATAACCCAGGTTAGGTGGGACAGCAGCTGCCTAATCAGTTTTCAGCTTTGTGAAGTTGATCTGATTTCTCAAATTGACCATCCAGAGACTGTGACGCATCTTTAGTGCATTACCTCTGATGTGCTGCAGTAATTCTCTTATGTTTTAATATTTCCTTTGTTTATCTCTATAATGCTTTTACAAAAAGAAAATCCCTTTGCTTGTGGATGGGCAATGGTGACTACACAAACTTTTTTTTAACAGAGTTAATCTGGAAATTAATAGGATTTCAGTAGAAGAAAGAGACTGAAAAATCAGGTAGATAAGCACAGCTGGTGTATTAAAAAAAAAATCCTTTCATAGTGGAATTGTTACCAAATACATTTTTAATCTTTTATCCATTATTGAGATTTACTGAAGGATACTTGAAAAGATTGGAGGTAATATGTGTTTATTTTTAAACCTGCTAGTACCCCATGATAGTGAGTGGTGAATGTTAAATCAGCTAAAAATGACATAAAGAAATACTACTGCTTAGGATCAGAGAAACCTGGGAAGCTTCARAAAGACCTCAAGATCTAAAGAGATGGTAAGATAACTGACCAAACCTAATATTGGCACATCCATTCTTGAAATAATTACTTCAACTTTAATAAAGTGTTGGCTGCTGAGTTGTAGTTGATATGCTGTTCTCTATACTACATTAAAATGCAAACATTTGGTGGACAATACTGCCTCAGTATAAGCTTACCTGGATAGCACAGCACTTTTTTTCATGTTTTCTTAAAATTCAGTAGACGTGAAAACGAATGCAGTTGAGGTGCAACTGAAGAATGCATAGAAAAACCATACGGAGGGGAAGATTAAGGCAACTCAGATTATGAGGATAAAAAAGTAATATCATAGATGTGCATTGATGATGATATAAGAAAGAGTTCGTTTTGGGGTGAAATGGACTTTCAGAYTGAAAGGCAAGATGCTTAAAATGTGATTTTTTTAAAACGAAGATTATTTCATTAACAGTATGTAATTTAATCTCTGCAATTCTTTGCTGTGATACCAGGCATTTGAATTGGACAGCTGTCATTCAGGTTTAGCTTATATGGGGGGCAAGCCTAGTCCTGTAAAGTCTTGTAAATTATTAAAAATTGGGGTTGTCCAATCTGTGCGCTGTTGGTCAAGTGGTAGGAAAGGTGTGCTGTGATGCTACAGGTTGGCCATTTTGGAATGTTCTGAAGATACAGTTTTAGGTAATGGTGGTTCTTAAAGTGAAAAACAGAAATCAGTGCAGAAATATGTCTAATGATATCTCAACAAATCTATCCAAATTCATAGTTAAATATTGTATTCAATGTGCAAGTTGAAGGCAATTGTTTACAAATTGTAGGAACAAAGTATTTGAACTGAGTCTTCAAAGAAACTGGAAAAACCGTTGAAAAAAACTTTGACATTTTTCTGGTGTTTGAACATTGAAGGGTRAAACTTTGTATTATGGCTAGTGCAAAAAGTGTATCCGTGGAAGATTTTTTGGAATAATTGAGTTATTTTTCTTAAGTTTGCTAATAAACATTTTCTTGTCTGTATCAGTTAGAATGCTGAATAAGATGAAGTACGGACCTAATTTTGGCAGCAAGTATAACATCCCTTGGAGGATGAAGGAAAGAAGCTGTAATAGAATAGACTGAAGACATACGTCGCTATCACTGAATTTTCTCTTTTCAGCTACTAAGTGACTACAAAATACTGTGCTTACTGCAATTTTATTCTTACTTTCAAGATYCTATGTCATTGGTGACAATTAAAGCTTACATGTCGTAGAATAGTTTCACCGCCACAAACATGCATATTTTTCCTATTATTTTACCTACAGTTATTACATTCTTGTTGCATTCTAATGTTTGAAGCACCAACCGTATTTTTCTGAATCTTGCTCTATATCAATAGGTACAAAGAATTCTACGTGAAAGATTCTGTCACCATCGTGCTACTGGAAAACTGTTTGGGATTGAACACCAGYACAGGTGAGTAAGCAGATTCACTTTATATTTCTACTTTAACCTCCATGGAAAAATAATCAAGTAAAACTCAAAATTTTCTGCTACCTCTAGTGTTCTAAATTACACACAGACTTAAATGACTTGAAATGCARTGCTTCTAAAAATAGTTTCAAACTTTAATAGGTTTTATACAACTGTTACTTGCTGTGTAGTGAGGCTCTGAGTACCAACTTGCTTGTCCTTACTTTAAATACACAATTCCTGAAACAGTCTTTTTGTAGCCTGGAAGATAACCTGCAGTGCAAATTTTACACCTATGTTTAATGAGCTTTTCAAGCAAAAAATTAAGTTCTGTTGTGCATGTTTATTTTTATTTCAAATTTTCCACTGTTTGATTGGCTGTGTTAGAAGTAAATTTGAAACCGTGAGTGATAACATCATGTTTCTCCAAGCAGACTTGGAGACCCACATTGAATACWAGTCTATTTCTCGAAGTCCTGATGTGAAGATTAAAAAGTTGGAGAGATGAGACTTATTTTAAATCAAAATGTCTCAGCGAGTGGGTAGTGACAATAATACTATCTTAATACSTTTAGAGCTGTAAGGTAGAATTCTAAACATGTCTCTAAAGAACTTGAAGCAAATTGATTAATATTTAAATTTTTATTTAAWTTGAATCACTTGGTGTGAGCATTAGTTTCTTTTCCCTTACAGGAAGGAAAATATTTTCCTTTTTTCTTTTATCTSTCTTACATGCAGATCTCATGTAGATATGTTTAATGTAGTTTTGAGAAAGTGAATTTTTGTGATGTTGATATGTTACAAAACAAGCCAATATTGATGAACTGTGCTGGAGAGATGACATGATGAACTCGTAGCTTTTATTTCACAAGATGTATTAGGACTCTTTGCTGTTGTTAGCTTTCGAATAGTAAGCAAAAATGAAATGCATGCCTTTGCTGCAACTTTTGTCGTGTTCRCACGCCACAACTGTTGTGATGTGTGAATGTGATGTATTCTAACTAACAGTTTATTAGATGTATACATTTGTAAACTTGGAATGTCAGTGTATTTTTTATGACTATTTTAAATGTGGTATTAGGTGATAGGTCTTTTATGAAGGTCATTCAGAGTCATTAGTTCCCTCCTTCGGGCAGGCAGGAAATTCATATTTGGAAGAAGCTCAATATTGCTGTTATCATTGACAGGTTTTTGATAAATAGATTTAGCATCAGTTTTATCGAGATTGTCAGAATGAATATATTTCACTAGAACACTAATTTCATATTGGTGTCCAGGTTTTCCTTTGGTGTATTTGCCATAAACTAAAGTGGTACCATAGAAACCAGYCTTGAGTAAAGTTTTGAGTCTTTTTGTAAGACTGAAAAATTTAAGTCTGTCCTTTCATGGTGGAGAATTGCAAAACTTTATGAATTAGTAATATTCTTGACTTACGCATGTTTTAATATTTTAAAATATTTCACATAGTCTAATCACTCTCCCTTTTTGTACTTTGTTACATTTTGTGTGCCATGAATGTTAGCTCTGAAAGCAAGTTGAAATGAATCAAGCTAGCGTTCTCCTATGCTCTAAAGATTCTTTGGATTTTCCATAGTTTTAGTGAATGCTGTCTGTTCTGAAGTTTAACCTACTGCTGTTTTCAATACAGACATCTGCTAGAACTGCTGAAACGAACTACAGTTCATGGAGAAAGTAATTCTGCTCTCATTATTGGACCCCGAGGATCAGGAAAGACTACGGTATAAACATGTATTAAAAGTTTATACGAGGTCAAATTAAACATGAGGTAGATTACCTCATTTAAAAATTTGGACCTTTTGGACCTGAGTTTATCTCTGTGCCTCTTTTTAAAGAGACCATGTTAATATTGATAATATTCAAATAATGTTAATATTCAAAGCATAAATTAAGAATACGTGATTTGAAGGCAGTTCAGTGGCTTCTCATGAGGTAATTCTATTGAATAACAATATGGAGAAATCTGTTTTCTATCATTTCAAAAATGTAGCTACATGATAGTTTTTAAAATCTAAAGAATAGAATAGCATCATGTGCAGTAACAAAAATTGATACCTTACTAACCTCGGAAGGGCTTGCAGGAGCTTGTATGGTTTTGGAATCCTTTGCATACCTTCACCAGATTTTATGATGTGGTAGAGGTGCCTAGTATATCTTTTAATCCATTTTATCAGAGCAAGTTCCATTTGTTTTATTTTTAGAWTTTTTTGTGTGTGTGTGTGWGAGATCTGGCTACGCTGTAGCTTCTGCCTTTTATCATCTTTTCTCCTCTTATGGTTCTATTATAGTTCTTGCCACAAAAGAGTTCATCTCTGCAATTATAGTCAGGTTTTGCTCGATAGCCTTTAAAGGTTAACCTTTTACCACTATTAGGTCTTCTCTGTAAATGTGACTGAAAAGGCATCCCAAAACTTTAAAGGAAGTAGACTCAGGGGGGCATTCCTACATAGCTGTTATATGTAGGGAACCATCTTAATTCTGTTTTAAACGTACGAGAGAATATTGTTATCTAAGTTCYTGGGAAGTAGAAAATTTTATAGCAGTTTTAGTTTGCTTATAGTAAGTGTAGGTTTTGTATTCTAAAGGACTCCTCCTTAGTTACGGCGTGTGAAGTGATCAAAGTAAGTTAAGTGTTATATTAATTTAATACTATATAAGCATGTCAGTTTTTTATGCCTGTATTAGTAGTATTATATGGTAAATAGATTGGCTATTGTTGAAAAAAGTATTTGAGACTGAAAACAAAAGTATAAAATAACTGAAGAGTCGTCTTCCTAAGTGCTAAAGCAAGTTGCCTTGCTGTGAAGGATTGTCTGCACTTCCTTCTAGTCTTAAAGGAGAATTGACCCTTCTCTTTTCCTAAACTTAGAAGTTTGTTGCTGTAACCATACTTGTCTATTAACTAACAGAAATACTTTTTGGACTCTCATGTATTTGAAATTTCGAACTTTGAAACTACAATTGAGATAGTTGGCAAAAGAGTTAACCAGAATGGATGACATCTACTTATTGGGCATAGATTTGTGAAATCATAGGAATAAGCTCTTTTATTCCAAGTATCTGTATACTAAAGGCTTGCACCTGTAGCTGGAGTTTGCTAACTTTATTGGTTTCTACACAATAGCGGCACAAAAACATAGATGAGCTCTGTGCTGCAGGCAAATTGGAACAAATGTGAAAGTTTAAATAAAACCACTAAAAAAAAAAACCTCAAAATTTCTCCTTCACCTCCAAATCTTCCACTTGACCTTTTTTTATTATTATTAAAAATTAAATCGTTTTCCAGACTTTCTACATCAGGGTAGTGAAGATGAAAATTTGTGATCCTTTCTGCCAGAATATAAGTAAACAGATCCATTAGAGAAAAAGGAATGATTCTCTTATTTACATCATGAGAAAGATATTGCTCCTCAAAAAAGAGGATTCTGTATGCATATATATATACATGTGAATATGCATGCATCTATGGGAGAGCTACAAATTCTTAAGTTGAGGAGATGCTGGAATTTACTGTAAATGAAGAGGGAAAGAAGCAGCAAAGTTAAAATTTCATCTGCTTACACATCTTAATACAAATTCCTGATGACTTTTACCAAGCACAAATTCTAACGTGTAGGCTGCTGATGGATGACGAATTTGAGACCCCTAAATTTTACACAGCTGTAGCTGATGTAATATGCAATTTAGTTTTGTCTTGTGCTTCGTAATTTTTAAGATGAAACAAATAAAGACAGTGTATTTATGACTTCAAAGAATTTTTTTCATACCTAGTGAATAATCATCAATGAAGCTGTGATATTGAAGCTGATTATTGTATGAGCTCAAGTGAGAAATACTTTTGCCTCTCAAACTGTTAAACCTTTTTTTGATTGAGGCAAAAGTCCTATTAACCYAAAAGTTTGATTTCTAAAATACTTGAGGTATTTTTATATTTCTTTCCCTAACAGTTCCACAAAATTAACAAAAGTTATAGTTGCAGTCATGATACTGAATGTTAAGCTTTCATGTAAATGCTTTTGTCTTGAAAATACTTAAAAACATAGTTGCATAATGAAACTGCAAGTAATTTTCTGTCTGATAATATTAATTTGTAGTTTTTTTTACTGTTAATACGTTAATCTTTTCATAGAGAAATTGTATATTCTTTTTTCCTAGTTATTAAATCATGTCTTAAAAGAGCTCATGGAAATAAAACAAGTTAGAGAGAACCTTTTGGAAGTTCACMTGAATGGCAAGTACCACAGCATTATTCAAATGTTATGTTACATTCAGTTGTTAAATATTCCACATACTGAACAACAGTTTTGCTCTTTGGCAATTGTAATGAATCCTGTAATATGTGCACTTATTTTTTATTGTGTTCAACAATGACTTCATTTGTTTCTCTCTATATAAAGACAACTAGTGTACTTATGATGACTTTTTCAAAATGTTAAAAATCTTGTTCAATTGTGAATGAATTGCTTGAAATAWTTTTTTTTATTACATGTGGAAAGTTGCAATCTAGTCTTAATTTTTAAAATGTTATAGTTTTGTAAGACTGGAAGCTTAGAGAAGCTWCTGGATATGTTTCTATTGGCTGTAGATGTGGCTGGTTAGAGTAAAGGAGAAGAGCAAATTCTTCATTAAAAAGATGATTTTGTTTCAGGGCTTTTGCAGACTAACGATAAAGTGGCCCTGAAGGAGATCACCAGACAGTTACAATTGGAAAATGYGGTTGGGGATAAAGTTTTTGTAAGTATCGGCTTTTATCTCCCTCAAATTGCCTAGAAAACTAGCTTTAAAGAATTACAACTTGTTGAGACTGAATTGGCTTTGAGCATTTATTAGTAAAATTGTGATGTTTTGGCTCAGTTTTCCCACAGTTTTCTGCTTTAAAATATGTAGTAATTTTATAGCTGTAGAGAGCTGTAGTAGCATTTACCTGTGAAGACCGTGGTTTACAAGTGCTGAACATAGCATTTTGCTAGTTGAGCTGTATTAGTGCACCCTGACACTTTTTCAAAAACATAAGTTTAAAGCTAATGTTACAAAGAAGGGAAAGTGTCTAAATGAAAAAAAATATTAAGCATTTCAAAGAGACTTCTTTCTGAGGGCCAGAGTGTTTTAGAAACATCTGCTTTAAAATTTCAAGACAAAGGGTAGGCAAGTTAACTAACCAAAAAGCAACATCTTTAGTCTGTTTGAATCCTAGTTTAAATTGTTGGGAAATCTGTGCAGCTGACTGGCTTCCTAGAGGCTCTCATTTTTCATAGGATTTTTGTTAAACTACTTACTTCTATGGACCTTTTCCCAAAGAAGAAACTTATTTGCCTTAGTTCTGAAGACAGTGAAAAGAATAATTTAAGTGCTTCAGATTGAATTTCAATCACTTGAGTTTAAAATAACTTGGGCTAGTGATCTACTGATTTCTGAGCTATTCTGCTTGCTGCTTGTTATTCAGCGAGTGTTCTTGAGAGGCTCTCTTTTGGTGTGACAGAAGATCATTCTGAGCATCATTTGCTCCTTTGCTCCCTGAGATTGGCAGAGGTGCATAGTTGTGAGCCATGCATAATATGGATCCAGGTGAGGAGAACAAGATTGTAAAAGGGGAGAAAGATGAAATTTCAGTAGGTACAAAATTTCTTTCCATCAGTTGCATTTAGAAAACTTAAAGGGGAAAAATATTCTTTCTTTAGATGAGAGAAACCGAAGAATTGGGGGGAAAAAGCAGTGTGGAATACAAGATGAGTGGTCGGTTACAGTTATTAAGCTTTATTGTCTGTTGGAAATGCTTGTTGTGTTTTGATTTCTTAAGGTCTGAAAAATACTCACGTGTTATCCCAAATGATTTTAGATACAGAGAATGGAAACTTCTTCCCATCCAGAGCTAAAATTTTCTCAAATACAGGTGTAGTGATAAAAGGAAATAGCAAGTATTTCAGCATAACCATTTGAATGTGTTCTCTTTTCACCAGCGAACCAGAGCAACCTTTAAAGTTCTAGAGTTCCAGTACCATGAAAAGCTACAGATGAAACCAGACTTGGATATGTGAACTTTCCCTACTTTTTTTTTCCCCCTCTAACTTTGTTATTGTGGCATCCTACTTAACTCTTAAAGACATACATTTAAATAGAAAATTCGGTGTGCAGTAGCTATTAGACTTAAATGTGAATATATGGTTATGAAAGGGGAATAAAAAGGAAAGCTAAAACTACCAGTATATTTGGCTTATTATAGAAGCTCTTCTGATCACTGATTTCTGCCTGAGGCAGATAATTGGGAATTTCAGGCTGAAAAAAGTGGATCAATGTGGAGTTAAAACTTCTCTTCTTACTAAAAGAGGTTGTAATTATACAGTATGAAGTAACATTGTAAATTTTTGAATGCAACCTGTTTTTTTTTTTTTTTTTTTTTTTTTTTTAATAAGGAAATGGACTTCATTACATGCCTGAACTTGATGTAGTTATATATTTCTGAGAATAACCTTGAAAACCTATGGTGAAACTTTTTGTCTGTTTAGGGCAGTTTTGCTGAAAATCTTGCGTTCCTTCTTGAAGCTTTAAGGAAAGGTAAACACACTACTGAGCTCTCTGAAATAATTTGTGTTCCTGTTTCAGTTGCCTGAAAAATTAGCATATTATGCTTCTTTCATCTATTTTTACATCTACAGTTTTTTCTTCTACTTGTACAAGTGGTATAAGGAAATCTTGCTCAAGAATGTGTTGCGATTGTGAAAAGCAAGCAAACAAAAAAAACTTGTAATACTGATCAAATACAGACCTAACTTAAATGGTGCCATAAAGACTTGCATCTGAGAGGCAACTGTGAAGGACAGGTTCTTTTATACAGATTGTATCTATTAAATATAGCATTTTTAAAAATTAGCCATAGCAGTCTGTCTTTCTTGGCACTCAGAAATGCTGTCTGCCAGAATAATACAAAACCTCATCAGTTTTTCTATATATTTTTCTTTTTAGTRTTTTAGCAGTGTGTATGTGAAAGAAGTACTAGTGAAATGGCTAAAAGAAAATATATAAACTGGTTAAAACCTATCTATGTAAAAGCTGTAAAAATGAAAATTTGATTATGCAGTTACTATGTCAATGATAACTTTTTAAATTGCTGTCTCAGGTGATCGAACTAGCAGTTGTCCAGTCTTGTTTATATTGGATGAATTTGACTTATTTGTTCATCACAAGAATCAGACGCTGCTGTATAACCTCTTTGATATATCCCAGTCAGCACAGACTCCCGTAACAGTTATTGGACTTACATGCAGACAAGTAAGAAATTGCTCTTTCTTGTTGAAAATTTTCAAATGTTTTTAAGAGATTTTTGTCTTAATTGGAATGTTTCCCTTCCCCACTCCTGGAACTTTACTTAATTTATTAGGATATTTTTCTCAATGATCGGTTTGTCAGACTCCTGAATTTAAWATATTTAATTCAGTGCTGAGAGTAAACTTAGATAACCAAAAAACTGCAAARCCTTCAGTTCTACTGCTGAAATAGTCTTACATTTATAAGGAGATAAAGAGCCATTGTCCTGTATTACCACAGATGAGCYGTATCTATCAGTGTGGCTGTCTTGTATTATACTGTCACTCAGTCCTTGAAGGKGCTCCTGGGCATTTCACTTTCTTGGTCACCAGTTGGTAAGGATAGACTTGAATTAACTTAGTGTTCAAATCACTGTTCTGAGGTTAAGGAGTGTTTTTAAGCAAACGCTTCAGTACAGCYCTTTCACTGTAATATTAGCACATTCAAAAGGGATTTATGATCCATATTGAACTTGTTGTGGTTCTTACAATGACATATACATGATCTGTSSACAGATCATGTATATGTCATGAAATAATTGCTTTCTAACACTSTGGGAGCTCATACTTTATAAAATTACACTTTTTCTAAATAAAATGGATTGGTTGTGAAGACAGCCAGGTTATACCAAGAACAATAATTAAAAATCTTTCATCAGAGCCTAAATCTGGAATTGATTGAGTTTGAGTGACATTTAGCTAGGCAAATTACTAGAATTGGTTTTGATCAATTAATTACAGACTTTTCTTCTGCTTCACTTCTGTCCTGAGTCTGGTGTTCTCATCATCCATAATTTAGAACCTCCTGTATTGTGCTACTTTTGAATCCATGTAAGGTAGAGTCGTCAGAGACTGTACTATGGTTGTGATAGTACCTGTTGCTTTTCAGGTTTCTTAAAATAAATTGGCGTTTTGTCACTTAYCATCCTGTTGCATGTGATTTCTAAATACAAAGGGGGGTTAATGTTTTGCACTGTTTGTGCTGTTCTTTTTTTTTCTTTTTTTGTGAAAGACTTCAGTATTTTTAACAGAACTTCTTTATTGCAAGTAAAAAACAGAAGAACCCCAAACCAAAAAGACCTTCCCCAAAGTCCTAGTAACAAAGAGTGTAATTATTGTGAATAGTACTTCTTTTCTCTAAATGGACAAGTACCACAGCTTGCTGCTTATGCCAATGTATTGCTGCCTCTTCAGAGAAAAGTAAGCTGCTCTGTGCAACAACAGTTTGATTATAGACTTGCTTAGTTCTGTGTGATGAGCTTAAAAGACAAGTATTGGCTCTTAAGATTTTTTTTTTAACTAGATTCTTTCAGCCTGACAAAAGACATGAGAAATGACAGCTGCCAACCTACATATCTACTAGACAGCTTGTCTAGAGCCATGATAGGCTGAAACATCTTGAATGCAGATCTAAGTAACTGAAATATTTACATAATCTATGGAGAAATTGCTGAG
The DNA here is from genome assembly GCF_003343005.1 of Rhea americana. Lineage (NCBI taxonomy): Eukaryota > Metazoa > Chordata > Aves > Rheiformes > Rheidae > Rhea > Rhea americana. Next base: position 2,406,907 of record NW_028185095.1, on the reverse strand, counting down.
TATCCTAGCAACTAATTATCCTGTATGATATAGTGTACCACATGATGTGGGTAAATGGCTAGTTGTTAGGCATTTTAAGGCATGCCAGCTATAATAATTAGCAAAGGTCTTGTCTCATTAGAACACTTGAAACCTGAGAATGTAATTTTTTATACTATTTACTTTTTTAGTGCAGTCTTTACTAAACTAAGAAGTAAGTGTATCTGCTTGTGTGGTTTTTGTTTGTGTTTTTAAGGATATTTTGGAACTCTTGGAGAAGAGAGTAAAATCAAGGTTCTCCCATCGACAGATATATTTGATGAATTCGTTTGATTTTAAACAATACATTAAAATATTTAAAGAACAGCTTTCTCTTCCTGCTGAATTTCTTGATGAGTCTTTTGCACAAAAGTGGAATAATAATGTTCAGGTATTTAAAGCTCTTTATACGTTTACTAGATTAAAATAGGACCAGTTTATAAGTATGTAAAGTTTTTACCTAACATCAATATTTCTTTTCACTATTTGAGTTCGATATTGGATAAATYGGTTGTGACATGGAATTTTGTTTTACTGAAATCTGAAAATATAGTTAGATCACAGGAAAGACCAAAAAATTAAGATTACACTTGAGGGATTGTATTGTCCAATAAGTTGAGTTCCTTCTGAAAGTTAGCTAACATACTTTTTCCAGTTGAATAAGAACTGTTTTGCTGAGAAGATTCCTGTGTGGCTTAATGGTGCGATGCTTTTTTTTTTTTTTTTTTTTTCCTTTTCCAGCACCTGTCAGAAGATAAAACTGTGCAAGACATGCTGCAAAACCTTTTTCACTATAGCAAAGATCTGCGCTCACTTCATTTGTTGTTGGTATGTATTTGGATATGTATATAATATCTTGAATTAACAAATAATGTGTGAACATCTCTTCTATTTTTCAAGCCAATTATCAAAGCTGTGCTTGAAACATCTTTTTATTGAGCAGGCTTTTGACAGTATTTTCCTTGTATTGCTTTAGGTTTTCCTCAGTCTGTAATTTATTAATGAATTTGAGTTGCACTGATTTTTATAGCACTTAACTTTGTGAGGGTTTATTTTTAAATGAAAAATGGTGGAGTTTTTCAGCTACTTAATAACTTTTGCTCTGGTCTTTCATAAAGCAAACTGTAGGTTTGCTTTGTGTCAAAACATTTTCTTTGAGATTCATTTTAGTTGTTGCTGTCTCCTGAAAACTACTCACACTAAAAATTACTTTCTACCTTTAAGTCTACTTTTTCTTTTTTTTTTGGTGCCAAATGCTTCTATCATTCTTCTTTTATTAAATCTGTCACTAACTGCTGCTTTTCTTTCAACGTCTGTCTTTTTCAAAGATAAATAGATTTTTGGTGCCATCTTTTTTCCCTGTATTCTTGCATCTTATACTTTACTCTTTCTCCTCCTCTTGGTGTTAGTTTGTCTGTGTTCCTGCCCGATCCCCATCTATTTCTTGACCCATTTTTGAGTGACTCTATGCAGRTATATGCACTTCCCATGTTAAAGTACTCTGTGCTGCTGTTAGAATAGCTGACACTTGCAGCTTTCTCACCATCCCTCTTCCTGGCCTTTTTTTTTCCTAAACTGTTATTCTTACTAAGTTGTTTGCATTTATGGATTAGTTTGTCCTGGATACTGTTCAGTAAGAGTATTCCATTTTGTCTACAATCTTGTGATATGCACTAAGGAAATGCTTTTGTTTTCTGTTACCATTTCAAATCTCTTCTTATAAAGAATATCAGGTAAAATCACCTTACAAATTGTATTATTAAGTTCTACTTTGTTTTCCATAAATKATTTCATAAATGGAGCAATTCATTTACCTCAGTTGCTATTCTGAATTTTTYTGTTACCATGATGCTAGCCCAGGAAATATGATCTTAATCTTGAGGTGCTGGAAGCTCAAGGCTACTTTATTTCCAGATGCTTTGAGGTGAGAATTGCTTCTGATCTATAGAASGACCACGTTATCTGGTATCAAAAGCCTAGGGAAGCTTTCAGGATTTTTCTTGGTAGCTTCAACCTAGTTGTCCTAGGAGAGAGCAAGAAGGCCTTTTCTTTGTGTGTGAAGAAAAATTAGATTGCTGCTTCTCTGTTAACAGTGAAAGTAGACTCTTCTCTATTTAGTAAGTACGAGGTAATAACAGGAACATACTTCTTCCTGTTGCAACAGATGAGTGCAAGCTTAATGCATTGTCAAGCTTTCTAGAGGGTTTCTTTTTTCT
>NW_028185095.1:2401875-2404268 GCF_003343005.1 Rhea americana | reverse complement strand
CTGCCTCCCACACTAATGTTTCTTAACACAATTAACATTAATACAATAACAGTCATTATAGTAGATAAGTAACATTTAAATAAATATCTTAAAATACCTATATGCTTTTGTTAATGTGGGAAGCCCACTAGACATACTTGGTTATCTGTTGCTGTATTTTGTAAGTATTCAGATTTTTTATCTTTAGCTCTGCAGTGGGCTGTTCCTGCACTGTTTTGTGTTTACAGCTTTTCCTAGCACTGAGCTTATGGTCTCCCTTTCAGAGTAGCTATAGATTTTTGGCTTGTATTCTCAAACACTGAGTATGGTCACAGTCCTCTTCTTGATAGACCTCTGTTTACTTGAGTTGGTTACAGGACTGAAAGTTATTTCTAGCTTGGCAGTACCTGACTCTCAGACTATGTGGTTTCTAAATCCTGTCAAGAGGCTTCTCTGWAGAATGCCAGAAAAAGAACTGCTGGCTACTTGAATAATCTCACTTAGCTGTGATGTACCTTGAAGCTCAGAGGCTGAGGCTCAGAAATGTCATCTTCACCATGTTCTCAATTCTTTTCGTTTAGGAAGAGGCCTACTAATTCACTCTGAATTTATCTTGCTAATAAAAATAGATGAGTACAGATTTTAGCACTCCTATAATTCTTCTGTGTTTACTGGAGCCTGGATAAATTCCCCCACAGGATGAATCTTCTCTTAGTGCTGAAAATTTGAATCTGCCATTTGAACTGGTGGGAGGAGCTTTCTGATAGGCATCTTTCCACAATATCAAGGTTGAGAAAAGATGGAGCTACCCTTGACTATTTTAGTATTTTAATTTTAAATTTAAATGTTTTTTTATAATGCTAAGGTAAAGATGTGAAGGTTTAAAACAAGTAAAATCACTGCAATGTTTCTACTACTATATAAAGTCTCGGGGCTACTCRATAGCTTTGAAAGAGCGGTGTCAGAGGAGGTCAGTTAATTCTCTGTATTTCTTAAATTACACCTCTTGAAAGCTCATTTTCTGTTGCAGGTAATTGAAGATTCTTAAAGAGTTGAACTGCAATTGTGTGAAGTTGTTTTAGAAAAAGTTTTGAGTGAATCTGCTGCATCACTTCCTACATTAACTGATATTCTGCAGACTGAGTTGCCTTCAGATACCTGGAAGGTTTTCCAGACAAAATGTAGTTGTAGCTACTAGTTGGAAAGTTTTCCGTATAATCCTACTGCGTGCATAGGGTTTATTTGTTAGTGTTTCTAGTAGGTGACTGCAGGGGAAATGCGTTATGTTGTATTCCATCTCTAAGTATGTTTGTCCAGTAATAAGTAAATTAGTGTTTTCTGCTTTATTTTTAGATGCTTGCTTTAAGTAATGTTACTGTGCATCACCCACTTATCACTGCGTCAGATCTTCTTGAGGCAAACAAGCAGTACAGAGTGGACTCAAAAGCAAATATTGTACATGGTAAGACTTGAGGGTTTGTTTTGTGATGCCCCCGCTGCCACTCCCCCTATTTCTAAAAACTATGTCTGTCCTTGAAATACACCTGGTCCAAGGAACACTCTTGTGACCTGTTAGTATGAGCTAAAAGGGAATACTTCTGCCCGTGGAGAAGTCTGCTCTCCATTAATTTGTGCTCATACATATGCTCAGATGTAACAGATCAACCCAGAAACTGAGCTGTGTAACACTCCATACACTCTCATTATGTTGGAAGCTCAGATAGTGCCCTGTTGTCCYGTGTGACAGGACAAGAGCAATGGGCAGAAATTGAGGCACAGGARGTTCTGCCTGAMCGTGAGGGGGAATTTCTTCACTGTGAGAGTGACGGAGCCCTGGAGCAGGTTACCCAGAGAGGTTGTGGAGTCTCCTTCTCTGGAGATGTTSAAGGTTGCAACCCTGTCTAACATGCCCTAGGTGACCSTGCTGAGCAGGGGGGTTGGACTAGATGACCTCCAGAGGTCCCTTCCAACCTTACTGATTCTATGATTCTAAGTGCTCTCAAGTGTAGGACTAAGAGCTCTCAGTTGCAGATAACTTGTTTGGTACTTCAGTGTTATGAAAGGAAGCCCTGATAGCACGGGCTAAGGAACCAGTTGGGACAGTACTTCCATCCCTTTTGAATGGGAAAGAGGATGGGAAAGTGCTTGCGCCTTCTTGCCAGTGCTGGTGGCTTAAGGATACTGAAGACACTTAGAATGGGCCCTGTTACCATATGCTTCTGAGAACTGCAATACTCTGTACTTAAATTTGAGCATGTACTTGAACTCTGTACTTCAATAACTTGCATTTAACTGAACTTTTAGTGTGCTGTACTAACTCTTTTTTAGTATGTTTTGGTCTGGTGCTGCTGCCTGAAACACAGTGTTTCTTAAACCTAACCCTTTGAAGATGAGTGGTGGTGTTGTGTTTTTTT
>NW_028185095.1:2400367-2401773 GCF_003343005.1 Rhea americana | reverse complement strand
AACAGAATAAAGGAAGGATTGGAAGGGAGTATTTTTTTTTTTTTTTTGCCCCTTTTTAAACCTCAACAGATGAAATGTATTGAACACTAGGCTTAAGTTGTCTTTGGTAAGAATTTTGGAACCTATACAAACAGAGAAAACAGACTTACTTACCTGATAAGGATGCTAACTCCAGGCAGAGTAATGGAAAGAATTACTTTGTTGACCATGAAGATAACTTTTATCCTACTGCTGCTTTATGGCTTCCAGATCTTACAGGCTTTGGTTTGGCCCTGTGATTCTTGAAAAGCCCTCTTAGTGTTTTGTAGTGAATTTCCTGTATCACTACTWCAGTTTTGAATAGCAAATAATCTCTTCAAATTCATTTCATGATATGCTGTACATTAAGCTGTAGATTGTTTTGATGATGCTAGAAATTCTTTGTTATGCTACACAGTTTCTTCTATTTTGATAGAAACAGACCATTTCTTAATTCTTCCTTGTAAAGGAATATTATATTTCTTTACAAGGAATATTGTAATATTCTAATGAATAATTAGATTATTCTAATTATAGAATATAATTAAACTATGATTCTGCTCTTGTTTAGCCTGTCTAATTCAGGCTTTTGGTTGTATTACAGAGGATATAAAAAACTAAAATCCATGAGGTCAACAGCATATCATAAATTAAGGATTAAAAATAGCACATGTAAACTGTTTGCATTTCTGATATGCTTAAATGAAATATTTAGAGCTCTTGTCTCTCCTCCTAGGTTTGTCTGTTCTGGAAATTTGCCTAATTATAGCTATGAAACACTTAAATGATGTTTATGAAGGAGAACCATTTAACTTCCAGATGGTTTACAATGGTGAGAGAAATGCATTAACTTTACATACACAAGACCAATCGTTTTCCCTGAAGTAACCTTTTTTTTCCCCTATTGATACAGAATTTCAGAAGTTCATACAAAGGAAGGCCCATTGTATGTACAACTTTGAAAAGCCAGTTGTCATGAAGGTAAACCCTAAATGTAACTTTTTCATAAAGGACTRTTTTCTCCTAGCAGCATTAAAGTAGTCAAATATAGTCCTAGAAATAGGACTGGATGCTTCATGAGCAACAGAAAAATCTGCTCTTGGAGTGCACACAAAATTGGGTCTTTTGCTTAGTGCTGTGCTGCCCTCTGCCGGATAGTAGCTGTGCACTGGCACAAGCAGCTCGCTTGGCAAAGGACGTGCCTTACACGGAGCGGGAGGTTTAGGAAGCCTGTGCTGGTCAGGTAAAATATCTGCTTCTAAGAGTTTAGTAGCCAAACACTGTATCTCTGTTTTATGAAGAGAATTTCTGTTTTTTTTTTTTCTGAACTCTATTATTCCTTGTGGAGAAGCACTTCTCTATAGAAACAGAGTGAAGACTTTTTCCAA
>NW_028185095.1:2332259-2400303 GCF_003343005.1 Rhea americana | reverse complement strand
GCACTCGCAAAAGAGCAGTTTCGGTCAATGTATGTGTAGGTGTCTTCAGCTCATGTGTTTGATTCTRCTGCTCAGAAGTGAAGTCTCCAGAACCTCGTGCATTAAGATTAGTTTATAACACCTGTTTTTAGTTAAGTTCAGACAGGTCTGACTGGTATATGGAATTGATGTGTAGTCTAGTATGACTGTATTTGCCTAAAACAACAAACTGAAAAATAATACTGTTGGTTACAAACTCAGTGCTCAAGCTCATTGGGCTTCTGGGCTACTGGACTGCTATTTTGTTAACGTAATTTTGCCTATTTATTTGCTGTTTAGTGATTTGGTATTATGGTATTTAATCTTGTTATAGCACAGTATTTGAACAGCTAGTCATACAGATGTTAAATTTTCAATGAATAAACTTAACCCCCCGAGCAGCAATTCAGTAGTTAAAAATGGCAAAAAGTTACTCTATTTTAACTCAGCAGTCTTGATTTCTGATTCAACATCACTCATTCATGCTTAAATTTATTACAAGTGCCCAGATAGCATGATATAATTTCTAGTTTAACTGTTCCAGTTTGTATTCCCAAGGAACAAAGTCATTCCCACTCAGTTACACACCCACCCACCCACCCACACCCCAGATTTCAAACTTTCTTTAATAAGAAAAGCATACTTCGTTCAGGTCACGTAGTATATATGCTTTGAAATCTATTCAGAAGAAAATGAAGTAAGATAAAACTGAGCTGGCATTCAATGACTGTCTGGGTAGCACAGCACAGAGTATTCAGAACAGGTAGTATAGCCAGTGAGGGTGGTAGCTTCCACTTCGTAATTACTTTTTGTTCTTTTGTTTTTAGGCATTTGAACACTTGCTACAATTGGAATTAGTAAAACCTATAGAAAAACCATCTGTACGTGCTCAGAGAGAGTACCTATTAATGAAACTGCTTTTGGACAATAATCAAATCATGGATGCTTTGCAGGCATATCCAAACTGCCCGACAGATGTTAAGCAATGGGCAACATCATCACTTAGTTGGCTGTGAACTTTTTGAAACCAGTATCACTTACTACATCAAAACTTTTGGAGTTAACTCTGCTCTGGAAGATGTAACATTCACCTACAGTAGGGTGTTCCAGTTAATAAATTTTTGCAAGAACTGTTGGAAGCCTTTTATTCTGTGCTTTGCTGATTGAAGAACTCTAATGCTGTTCTCCGTTAGTTGCTGTAGGTTAGATGAACTCAGTTTAGCTCAGCGCAAACTCTTCCTCTCGCACACAATTTTGACTTTGTAGAAATCAAAGCAATTGCCCTTCAGAGGTTCTTCATTTCAGATTTCGACTCCCTTAGCTACTTGGCTTAGTGGCATAATACAGCAAAAGGCTGGGAGGCTGTAGTTTGTGTGYGCTCTCTGAAGCACAGAGAGAAGCACAGTCACTTCTAATGCATTTAAGGCTGCTGCTTAGTGTACTTTCTCCTCTTTAAGGTRTCACTTGAGATATAAAACTTCATTAAACTTTGAGTAATCACAACTAGCTTCAACTGGTAAGTGGCATTTTTGTGCAAAGAGTGTCACTTGCTCCAGCCATACTCATCACTACTCTGTCACTCAGCTATTTGGGGAAGGGGGAAGAACAGTGCTTTTACATCTGACTTTGCACTGCAGAATACTTGCCTCATCACATAAAAGCAGCTGTAAAAAGTCTGACAGTTATCTCAATGTCAGAGAGCTACAGGGGATTGCTGTAGTTAGGTGGGCTTTACATGTGTTTCAGCGAAGGCTTGCCTCACCAGAAGATTATATATGAACTTTCTAAAATACAGTATGAGACATACATTCCTTTCTCTTCAGTTTAGTATCACAGTGTTAGGAAATTAGGAAATGCTGTTTAAAGTCTAGTTGCTTCATTTCTCTGGAACTCTTCCACCCTGCCTGGTAATGGCTTTAAATAGTAAGGGGTCATGCTGAACTTTAACCCTCCTGTTTCATTTCAGAAAGGATGATGCAGAAACTGATGGAAACTTTCTCTTTCCTGAATGAAGAGTAAGTTAACTCACTCTTCCCTTAAAGCCTATACAGCATAATGCAGGTCTCAGTCTGTTTCTAAAGGCAAASAAGTTTCACAGACCTTTGTTCATGCCTAGAAGCTCTTCTCTCTGGTTTTACTCAGCAGCTTTCTTTCCAGTCCAAAATGTTGTTTTGCTCTTAACTAACTGCTTCATTAGTTTTAAAAGATGTTATCTATGCATCAGCACATCTTGAAAAGAATGCAGATACTTTGAAAAGCCGCAAAACAGTAAGTAATGTAATACTCAGAACTTCAGTCTAGCTCCTGTAACAGCTTATACACCTAGTCTTAYGTGTTTTCTCTACCAGAACACGCCTGCAGATGCACACTTAAAAAGATCATCAGATCAAGTTTTCAGCAGAAGTATTTATCCRGAAAGCAGGTTTACTCAGCAAATACATCCTTCATGGTTCAGTAATTCAAGATTGTCTTTTAAGCAGATGCATRGTTTTAAAAGCCTACTTGCTTTGAGGAGGAGTTACCTAATACTAGCAGTAGGAAGGACATTGTAATTAATAGGGCTGATGTCAGTGTTTGATTTGATACAGAGCTGTTTTTATAACAGCTCATTAGCAGGACCCCAGACTAAGTAGCTGGAGATGAGCTGTAGGCCCAACCTACTACTGCTTGCTGGAATCCAGCATACATGATGTAAGTGGTTACTTAAAAGTGAAAGGCTAGTATGAATTTAACTTCAAACAGTTGAAGTTTCCTCCCAGCTCAGGAGTAAGTGCACTGGGCGTTGTCCTGTAGAACCAGGGTGGATAGTAACAAGATGTGCAATTCAGCAGGAAGTCTGGAACAATTCCTTTGACTTGTAAATTGTTGAGGTGATAATCCTGTCATGGAGATAGGCATTCACACACCCTGAAACAGCCCSTGCCATCTGTTCAAGAGCAGAAGGAATTGCAGAAAATTGCAGAATTGCATAACAGTGATGTATCCATACAAGGAAAGGTTGATTAAATTCATTGTACCAACACCTCCCTCCCTTTTCCCCCACCTTTGCTCCGTCTCTTGGTCCCGCAGGTCTAACTTACTAACTCCAGGTGGGGGGAATCGTGAGGGAGAGAGCATGCTTATTCCAACACTGGAAAATAAATAAATGCCTTAAAGACTAGCAGTGGAATATTGCTTATTCTGATAAAGTTGTCGTTTACACATCATTACTCACTAAACCCTCTAGGCCACAGCCACAGATTAAAAGTTCAGTTTGTGCAGTCATCTGTTAGAAGTGTTATTTTTGAAACTACAGATCTAGTATGCAGGAAATAAGATAAATTTGTAGTTTCACAAAATAAGCAAGAGCTCTAACTGGTCTGGCTTCAGTATACACTACCACTCCTATAAAGATASGCACTCTGCAATGTCAATGCAATGGACAGGAGAAACATCCAGTTCTAAGACTAACTAACAGTGCACCTTACCCGTGGATTTTAGAAAGGTCTGGTTGATTGAATTTAGTAGCCTTTTTAAAAGGGAGAGGGGTGACTGACTTGGAATTCAGGATAAAGAGCAGACACGTGGCAGTCTCCATCCAAGCAGCTTAGCAGGGAAAACCCAACCTGAGCACTGGCAGGCCGCGTGTTGTGCCACTGTACCTGTGATGAACCCACCTTGCAGGGTGGGAAGTTTCCTTCTTCCATTGGCTTTGCTTTACCAGAAATACGGCTGTTGTAAAAGTGGTTGCTTTGCAAATCCACAGAAAAGACATACACATGCAGTCATTTGACTTGTCATCTCAGCTTTCTGCGACAGAAGTGCTAGTTCCAGGGTGCAGACAACAAAGAATTACCGAACGATCAAGCTTCTTCCTGCCCTTGGGTGACCTGGTATCCTCCAGGCAGCACTCTGTCACTGCGGGCGTATCTGGGCTGAGCGCTCTGCAAACGGTGCCTCAGCCGCTTCGGCACGCTGCGCTGCATACCGCTGCGCGGCAGGGCAGACGGAGACGCGTTCCGCATCGGACGCCAGCGACGACGTGGATCCTGCCTCTGCTTCGCTTCCAGGTTTACACAACGGCCACGTCTTCCATCCTCTTTGGCCAGGAAGCATGTTACACAGCTTGAAGATTATTGTGCAACTAGGAGCTGCACGTCTCTCCTCCCAAAGTGTTACAATTTGAAAAAAGGCATATGCAAGTCATAGTAGTCACATTTTTTATTTTAACTTTTTGGGGAAATGGGGAGAAAGAGCATACATTTTTATTTGTACAATATTTAACAATCACTTTATTGAGGGCGGGGGGGGGTTGGTTTGTTTTCAGTACTTGCAGAAAAACAGCAAGTACATGTTGACAGTAGTACAACAACCTGTGCCCAAAACACTGACAAATACAAAGAGTAGAGTTAAAATAATTGCTTACCAAAATCTTGAGAGGTAACGAATAGTATATGGACTGAAACTGCATTAAAAAAAAAAAAAAAAAAAAAAAAAAGTACTGCTGGTTGAGTATCTGAGGTAAATGATGTTCCATCAAGGATGCTACTTGAATCATTTTGCCCATAAACCTATGTTACAGCTTTCCACATTTTGTACCAAGTGTTCCTAATAAAAATAAATGCATTTAAAAAGGTTAAAAAAGAAGCTGGAAAAAGCAAACTGGTAACCCTACTGATTCTGTTGAACRCCAATACGAACAGGAAACGTTTTGTTACTGTTAACGTCTTGTTACTGTCTGGTTACGTTTTAGTTAGCATACCAAAAGCTGGCATTTGAAGACTTTTCAAAAAAATCTCAAATAGAATGTACAAAGTGGTGAATTTCAGTCCCAATTTTGTAGTTTTGTAGTTTCAGAATACCACCACAAATGATACTGCTAGTTCAACAACTCCAACAGCTACGGGGCACGCTCTCCGTTCTGAGATGCCATGGTATGTGTAGTGCTAAGTGCAAAGGAGTCGGGGGTACGTGATACAGAAACTTCTTAGCATCTAGCACAAAGTAATGCAAGGCTTAATCTTCTGGCGAAGCCAAGAACTAGCTAATTTATCAGTTCTGTGGCAGTCRTGCAGCAATCAGTTAAGTAGACTTTGCTGAAAATTAAGAGCGATGGATTGGCTTTTTTTTTCCTCACGAGCCAAAGCACAAGGCGGCCTTTGGAGCAGACGGTCGGTGCCCGTACGTACCCACACGCTAAATGCCTGACGTGCGAAAGTATATGAAGTGACAACGGTCACCATGTCTGCTAGTAAATAATGCCAAAATAGKGCCACTGGCATCAATCTTACTTAATCCTGCCCTCGTTTACACCGGTAAAATGCTGGCTCAGGCATTTTGACAACGCGCACGTTATCTACGTTTACTGCGCTAGAAGGAAAACAAAAACCTGTATTAAAATGCCCTGCAAAACCATTGTACCAGAACAGCTCAATGGGTACTAGTTTTTCCAATTCCACAGCATTTATACTATGAACATCCTTTTCACAGTGATACTGATTTACGCTGTTAAAATTCCAAGTAGTACAATATTCAAACAGTTAGGGGTATCCAAAAGTGGTTTTAGAATATGAAGATAAATTACCTGTCTTCCTGATGCCAGGCTTAGTGACTGCTGTACATCATTTGCAGATGCAAAGAGCATTAGCAACACCAACAGAGTCCCCACCACTTTGCTGCTAGAATCCACAGCAGCTGAAGTTGAAAGGATAATAAGTGATGCAAGTTTTACTCATGGCCAATTTTCCTATCAAATCTTGAATAATATTATTAAACTACCTGCATTTATTCCACTTTTGCTAGCAAAGGGTTAAAACTCAATAGGAGACAGAAGTCTTCGGTGAAGTACGAATGGATTCTTATTTGTTCGCATCAGCTGTTCTTACGTCCTGCTGTGTGCGTAAAATAATATCCCTGGATTGTAAATGGAAGCAAAATGAAAACATCATTCCAAAAAATGGCCAAAAACTATTTTTTTTTTTCCTTTTTATAGCCAAGCTGAACAAGTTGCCCCCTACAGTAACTCTTCAGAGCAGGGCTCGTCTGGCTACGTGAAACCTTAGGCATAAAAGCGACAAACACGGCAAGACAGACGGTTTGGGGTGGTGTATCACACACGAGCAACAGTGCTGCACCTTTCTTCCGCTCCCTGCTAAGAGCACGCCAACCTAGGTCTTGCTCACCCACGATGTCTCTTATTGTTCCCAGAGATTAAGTTCATACACACGTAAAACTGAGTGTATCTCGTGGCTGTACCGATTCACTTTTTAAAGGTAACATTCACAGTGAGCTCCTAATAGCAACATTAAAAGCTTCTTTCAAAGTCGTCGAATGCATGGTTTAAAAAACAAAATACAATGATGAAATACATAGCATAGTACTGGTTACTGTTGGTTCTGTACTCTCGAGGTTTATAAAATTTACTTGACATTTGTGTAAAAGGTAAAGGATCAGCAAATAAATGTAGTTAAATGGTACTTCTGAAAAGCACTTTGGCACCTACCTACCAGTCAATTTCTAATTTAAATATAAGGCATGACTTCCTAAACTCTAAAATAATGTTGGAGTTGTGAAAGCAATTTCAATGTTTTTCCTTATTTTTTGCTCGTCTGTGCTACGTACATTGGTATTCGTTACCTCTAAATAGTCAYTGCATATTTTAAGTTATAACTAAGTTATCCCTGAAAATTTTTAGTAGTTATAATCTGCAATCTGTGGCTATAATTTTTAGTCTGATTCGAGGACAAACCTATGTATCACAGACATTGAGTAGTATTCCAATAAGATGGCACCAAGCTTGAAGTAGAGTGAAGTTGCAAGTCTCAAAGCAGAGTAAGGAATTTGGGGTAACTGAGCTTCCTGAGGTGATCCTGAAACAGTGATACAGAACCCACTGCATACTGTTTAGTGAAACAGAAAACACACTAGGCAGACCTTCTCACAAACATAAATAGGAAAAAGACTTTTTAAAAAATGAATAAGAATTAAGAGCCTTCCAGTGTCATAGCTCACAAAAAATTAAAAAAAAAAGTCATGCTTAAGTTTTCAAATATTCCTCAGACACAGCAAACCTAAATAGCATTCAGTTAAATAAATGCATGAGATATTCTGGGAAATGGAGGTAAGAGAAAAAATTTAAACTAAAACAGGAAGAAATATTTTGTTTCAATAAACAGCACTTTTTTTATATATACACAACAAGCTAGTACAAGAAAAGGCTAAAAACACTGCTTTAGGAATGGCCATTTACTGTTGGCATGAAGCATAGCTTACCCTTTTTAAATAACACAGTGAATTTGAAATACATCATTTACAAAACATGGATCAATTTATTATTCAAATTTTGTTAGTGTTGTCAATYTCATAATTTAGCAGAGGTGGAACTGAGGTATACCTTGTTGAGGGAGGTTAAGTAATACTTGGAAGCCTCTTTGCTATATCCCACTTGATTACTTTTGTTTATGTACACTGAACAGCAGCACACTAAACATTCACAAGCTGTGTCATATTGGCATTACAATAGTCATTTTTATAAACAACAGCAAATGCAATAAAAACAAGTTACCCTTTTTTAAATCTGAAATGAAATGTTTGATTTAAAAAAAATAACAGTAGTTCATTTAAGGAATTAGTCTCTTCTGACAGACATTAAGAAATCTGATGTCAGTTTTTAAAACACTTGATTAGCCAGTATAGGTCCGTATTCTTCATTTAAGTTCCTTAATAACATGTTACCCTTTCTCAGTCACGTGTCCTTCAGGTGTAAGCAGGGAATGCAAAAAGTCTCACAGATCCATGTCTGGGAGGAGAGAGGAAGGGAAAAAAATAAAGGAAAAAACACCTCTTGATGATGTTCCAAAGAGACTTACCATTCTTTTCACACAGAAAACAGTAATAATGTGAGCAGTCTCGTTAGATTTAGCAGCTCCAGTTAAGAGTCTGGTTGGTCAGTGACACGACCAGTGCAACTATCATAGACTGGATTCTTTGGGAGGAAAGTCAACATTTGTCACCATTGTGACCACAGTCACGATGTCCTCTGTTGTTATAATGTTAGTTAATTTTTGCATCTGAATAATCCGTTCTTCTACGCAGCCTGCTGACAACCGGGCTTCTGCGTCGTGATCCCAGCACTCCTCTATGGTTTCACAGAGCATTGCCATTCCCTGCAAGCAAAAAAGCAAGCCCAACAATGAAGAAGAAAATAATAATGTACAGTTAGCAGCAAGGTTTTGGAAAGCAGGGTCACCTAACAGTTCCCATTGTCAAGCTGTGCTTTAAGTTACCTCTGCTAAATCTTAACCCTTTGGCTGAATAGGAAGCTATAATACCAGATCTGATTCAAAACCAGATATATCATGCGGGGACTTGCATCATACTTATTTTGTATCCTTTAAACAATATATGCAACAGGGAACAGATGTTTTTCACTGCACAATGTTGCAGTCTGTCAGTAAAGTCATGATATTTTAAAATCAAAATCAAGCTAAGAAAAGTTGAAGTTTGCAGTGATTAAATGTAACTTCAATTAAAAAAAAAGCACAAAAGGGTTTTACACTTGGCAGCAGTTAACTTTTCTCCAGAGTAACACTGAGTTAATACAGCAATATGCTAATTTCGAGTGGCAGATGGTCACATACGCTCATTTTTCTTGCAGATAGTGTCATCTATTGTTTCTAACAACCTGTTTTTGAAAAAGCAGTGCTCAGAATAAGGAGTTGCGTTAGTGTAAATCTTGAGCTGTAAACCAAATCAGAAAAGCGTACTGTTCCTCCATAAATGATGCCAGAAATTCCTTACATGGCACTGCTTACCCTATGTGATTACATTCACTGAGATTTGTGGCATTCTTGGAGTAAATCAAGACTATTATTTTTTAATATAATTCACATTTTAACTTCAGAAATTAAACTCTCTTCTTTCACCAAAAAAAATTCAAATACTTTCAGGTCACTTGAAAGGTAGTTTCTMGGATGATGACTCTAGTGTACAGCCCATTAAATTTTTTACTGCAATTATTAAATCAAAATCTTCCTAAAAGAAAGTAACACGAACATGACAGAATTAACAAAATTTGAAATTCAAAACAGGACAGAACTTCGAAGAACTTGGTTGCTTAACTACTTACAGAGTGTTTTTGCCAGCACTCTCTTAAAACAGGTCTCTTCTTTTTATGAACTACAACTTCCTGCATGTCTTCGAGGGAGGGATGCTGGCCAATTTCTTCTTCAAATGGCAACATGTACTCATCTACAGGACCTGTAGATTAAAAAAAATGGGTTAAAACACATTTCACCAGCATATATATATTTACTTTAAAAAAAAATGACTGCTCACTTAGAATCRTAGTCCATAATCAAAATATTATGGAGTAATTTACTTTGTGGTGCCATTAAGTGTGCACCCAATGGCAAGTTAGCAGCAAGCAACGTGACTAAGAGATATTTTAATTAAGAGGCGCTGAGTTTCCAGCGGCTACGACCGTTTGCCCTGCTGCGTGCCGCAGCCAAGCACRGCCTGGCTCTGCAGGTGCCCCCAGGCACGGCAGCCCCTGCCGCTGCAGGCTTCAAAATGTGAGGATGTTTGGAAGCTYGTGAAATCCAGTTTCTCCCCCACCTCCTCCAAGTCATAGTTTTGGTAAGACAAATTATTATTCTTTCATGTTTGCTTTGGCTCTCAGAGTATCTGATTACCAAGCTTCAGGAGGAATGTCTGAAGCAGAAAAGCACTGTGTGACCATGCACTGATCTGCTAAGATCTCCAATACATCTGGACTTTTTTTAATGGGTATTTTTCAGCTGCCCTAGACTCTCATAGGAGAGCTTTATGACAAATGCTATCGCTATGCYAAGTGAGACCATCACATCTGCTTAGCTGAATTTAGCTGATTTAAGACTGCACTGAAAATGCACTTTCACCCAAACATTTTTGAGTCTGGTCTTCTAGCTTGTTCTTGATTAAACCCAACTTATTCTGGACACCTAAGAGACCTATTTACAAAATTTATGAAAAACAGTCATATTTGAAGTCTGGTATCTGATATCTTTTCTTGATAGCTTAACAGTTTAAAAGAGCAAATCCAACAATTTGCTCTTTTAGAAAAAGAACTGTTATGGCTGTTATAGCCCCCTAGCTCACAAAATATCAGAGGGGATTTCTCAGATACTACTGTATTTTCGGTTTACAAGCTATCAGCAATTCAGCCATCTTTGAAATTCTGACATCTGTGTGAGCTGAAGGTATCCAAATATCAAACTTCAACTTGGGATATCAAATACTGAAGAGACTAAATTATAGTGACTAGATGGTTGTGACGTTTCATTGGTTTCCCCACAAGACTACCAACGTTATTACATTTTATTAAATATGCATATCTCTACCACCAATTTTTTTTAATATACACTCTGAGAAATTACATCATATGTTTCCACAGATTTAAGTGTTTTGCTTACCATCTGAGGCAGTACATCGTGATGCCAATTCCCAGAGGACTAATCCCATAGCGTACATATCTATTCTCAAAAAYGCATCCCTTTGGAAGTTTATAGCACCTTCTAGTACCTCAGGAGCCATATACCTCCGTGTACCAACCTTGAAATACAGAAAAGCACGAGCATTTGTAATAATGAAAAAAATCAACATGAACAAGAAGATTATTCTGATTTAGCTATTGCTATTATTGTAATACTGTACAATAGGACTATTTTTTTTTCAAAGATTAAAAATAGCTATGATTATCCTTGCTTAGGAATAAATTTTGGAAGTTTTTTGTATTCTTATAATAGAAAGTGWAAAGAATTAGAAGAATAACAATCTTATAGCTTCAGCCCTACATGTATACTTGTGATTCTCATTTATGAGAATCTAAATATATTTTAAAATGACTTATTTCCATAACAATTCAACCCAGTTRTCCCCACTATTCCTTATTTTCTTCTAGATTGCAGGAAGGCCACTTGTTCTCACTATGTCAAGAGGATTACGTACAGTTTCACATAAGCAGACTCTCCAGGACAGGAGTGGAAATGCAAAGAAAGGAAAACTAGCCGCCACACTGCAAGTTATACTGAGAAAGATATTTAGTATAACTTACGCAAATTTGGACATTAAATGAAAACTTCAGGGTTAGCTATTTATTTCGGCCATAATTAATTCTGTGTCATCTGAATAAACGAGAACTTATGTAGTATCTAAACAACRTCCACTCCGCTATTAAGCTGTCACCATAAGAACTATATTTATTTTCAGCAATGTCACTGAGGTTTTGTAATCCTGTTGTATGGATTTTGTTTTTGCCCTTCAACCATAAATTGTGGAGTTTTGCTTAAAACCAAATATATTTAATTTTCCAGAAATCATAACGCATCAATGAGCTTGTGATTTTAAAACTACACAGGGCTAAAAAAAATTATCTTTTGTATGGCAAGCATTTAGCTTGGGCTGTTTTCAGGAATCCATTGCTAGGTCAGAAAGTTAGAAACTGGCTGCCAGTATCATTACTCAATTTCTGAACAGTATCTCAAAACAATTAGTAAAAAATAACAAGACTGCTCTTTCTTGTTCAGATTCTCTACTAAGAATGAAATTGAAAAGGGATGGGGCCATGTAATGAGTAAAGGCTGGGATCTGTAATTATCTACAGAATTGCTTCATTTTTAGCCTGTGAAGAGAAAGCCAGAATTGCCATCTTAAAGGTCACAAAAAATTGAGTTGATAATACAGCATCTGGTCTATGAAGMATGTCAAACTTATCTATTTTCATTTACATGCAGTTAATAGTTACACCGTTTATGTAAATAAAGTCTTCACCTGTCCGTGCGTATCCCCTGCAGACTTTCCAGCCTCAAACTTTAAAGCTAGACCAAAATCAGCAATACAAGCTGTAAGATTATTTTTCAGCAGCACATTCTTGCTTTTGATGTCCCTTTCAAGTTAAGGAAAAAAAGTTAGAAATCTAGAACATATCTCAACAATATCCTATATAAAGTTCTAAGGAAAAAGTAAAATAGAGAACATATATAACTGTAGTAAGATGAAAGGCAAGAAAACTATGAGTGGTCTACATAAACAACAAAAGAATAACAACAACAGAAGTACAGTTTTACACCTTTATTCTTACGCAAATATATATGACTAATAGTAACTAATATTATATAMTTAGTTTTGAATTACATACTGATTTATAAGCAAATATGATACAGAAACAGTACGAAAATGTAGTTATTGCATGCTTTCTTAATTATAASTGTGGATTTTTTGGTTTTTTAAAATAACAAAGAACAAAACACTTCAAAAAAGGAATTTTGATGGTTTATAAGGAGAAGCATGATTGCCTGCAAAAACAAGATACTGGACTCCATCCGCGTAGTCCCATCCRTCCTACGTGTACACACACTCGTTCACTGATAGTGAACCCCCGTTTCACTATCAGTCCAGCGTCTGTGCTCACAAAGTCCCAAGCTCTGAGGGATCTCCTCCTCTCGCTCTGTGCGCCTGCCTTCTGTTTTGCTGACTAATATTATTTCAGCTCTCTGCTTCCATTAATAGCTTCCTATACTTACCTTATTTAAAAAACAGCAATTATACTCAACAATAGGTTTAACATCATTTACAGTTAATGCTTCTGTCTGAAGGTATTCAGTGTTATTTAAAGTTAGTACATGAGTGCATAAGATGTTTCAAACAGTTCTAATATCAATTATTTCATACAGTGCGTAGAGTACTTAAYTATTTAACTATCTGAAAAAGGAATTTATGACACTAACCATAATCATCAAACCAAGTTCTATAAACAATTAACTAGCTTTTTCTTTAGGCTGAGCAGATCTTTCTGATTAGGCTCCATTACTCTGGAAGCAAGATCTCAAAGACTATTTGAATTCTTCATATCCTTTAGCTCAAAGTTAACAACCCTCTGAAACATTTCACATATACTATACCTATGTGAGATGGCAGGTTTATGTCCATCTTTTAGCCCTGGTATGTCCTCATGAAGATAAGCCAGACCTCTAGCCATAGTTTGAGCAATATGACATAATTCATTCCAAGAAACCACATTAGCCTTGAGAAAGTCAGTTAATGAACCCTGCATAGCAAAAACAAGAATGAACAATTTTAAGATAAATTTCACTCTCATCTACCCATAAAGAAAACCTCTAGATGGCCCCCGTCATTAAAGAACACGATATGCCTGCCCTCCTCTGTTTCCTGACAGACCATATAATTATAYACATGCACACACAATCTACTGCTAGTTAAAACAGCGGCAGCAAGTAACCTTAGCATCATCTCTGGTCTATGAATAGAAGTTGCACCTGCATTTCAGCTCAATAACCAAACAGCGTAAGGAGTTCAAGTTCAGCGGCACACTTGCCAGCAAACTTCACTTCACCAGAGATAKCAGAAACAGGAGTTGGCCTTACAAAAATATTTAAATTCTTTATAAAGACAATCCTGCTTTCAGCAGTCTGACTTATAATCTTGCAGGCATAGGAAACGACAGGTTATAGATTCCCCTTCGAGAATCTTGCTGAATTGTATATGCACATTCTCCAAAACCTTAACTTGATAGTCTAAGTCTACTCTTAGGGCTAATGACAGTAAATTCCAGTTTCACAACATAGTTTCAGAGTGAAATTCATACTTTGAATAAAGATGAAGAGATAATGTGAAGTAAGACACTAGATATAAAACACTTCTCCTTAAACTCACTTTACACCCCTCACTGTACACACATTTTTATGGATTTAAATATTACCCAGTTTGTGAGATGCCACTCTGTCACGTGTTAGTGTGTGAAAAGCCAACACAAAAGGGAAAAATGAAAGCACTGACAAAATGCAGAGACTAAACTTTGAAAACAAATCTTCAATTAGCCATCTGAGATGTAATCTACCAGTAACAAGATTTTTAAAACTCTTCAACAATAACAAAAATTTGCAAAAGCCTTTCAGAAAGATGAATTAGTTTAATATTAATCTACCCAACTGTGAAGCTGTCACAAATTTCAAATAGTTGGATAGTTTTAGCCTTCTAGATAATGAAGGAATAGGCACAAATATGTATTTTCACATATCTGCTACAGGTAACCTCTTCCTAATGCCTCTTTGTCCACACCAGTGCCAAAGGTTTCCCCCCCAACTCTTTGTACTTACTCCACTGTGTCCTTTACATAAATTAAAAGATCTAAACAAGTGTTTCATAATAAAACAGTGACTATGTAATTAAATATATTTATGTTTCTTATTGTGGTTATCACAATGCAATTGATACATAGTGCTTCCCTCTTCAAAGACTCAAATCAACTATCTAAGAAAAGAAAACCAAAACATCAGAGTCTGTATGAGACTGCGTTTTTTCATTAGGCAGGTTTGGATGGGGGAGAATCTTCAAAAAGACATAATCTGATATCTATTGAAATGACATAAGTAAGTGAAAACTATTAAGTTTTACTTCTTAATTGTCTAAAGTTCACATCTGCATCAAATTCCTAAGCTGGTTCATACACTATATTACAAAAGCCCCCAAATCAAACCAAAACAAAAGCCCCACAACCACCCCCTACACTGAGAACTAAACATACCTTTTCATGAAATGCTGTAATTAACCAGAGATCCACATCAATGCTAGTGCCTCGTTTCTCTGCACCAATGAACTGTAAAATATTGTCATGCTTCATTCCAGGTAAACTGTAGATTTCATATTCATTTTGCCATGACTGTTTATCCTTAAAGCAAAAAAAAAAAAAAAAACACCAAATTAATACCTTAACAATAAAAACCAAAAGCACTTTAATTATGATTTCCTATGCATTGCTAAATGGTCTGCATTAGGTGACTAAAACCTAATAATCTGCTAAGTCAGAATTTAATATCAAAAGGATATATAATATGAGGCTGATTATTTTAAAATTACAATTGTTTAGAGTAATATAGTATTTGTGCTACAAACTACTGACTTAAACTAAAATATGATGAAAAAGTCTGTCTTCACGTGTATTACATATTTACTCCTAGTGGAAAATTATCAGAAAAACTATAATAATACAACATATTTGAAAACATCATCAACTGTCAGAGATATGAACATGGAAACAGAAAACTTTTACATACTGCAAATCATTACAGTGCCTTAGTTTTACAAGTAAGATTTTTAAATTTCATTAATCAAAAAAAGAAAAAACCCTGAAGTAGAAACAAATTTTCCATTATTAAAAGTAATGAAAAAGCTTCAGATTTAGCATATATTAGGCTGATGGCTTAAATATAGCATAAATACATTTCTCTTAGAAGGAAAAAACAAAAAATCTGCAGATTTTTGATTTAGCAAACCAACACCTGGTTTATCATTAAAAAACACAGGCAAATTTCTTCTCATTGAGTCACACAGCGTGTTTCTAATTAAAGTAAGATTTAGCCTAGTATCATTGTGTGCAGGCACTTCAGATTCTTTAACTAGACTAGACCCAGACTAGCACAATCCACACTAAAACAGGGCTTTGGGAGCATGYGTGCTGGTGGGCAACATTATGCCGCTTTGCTGAGGCACCTGGAACTATCACATTCGAGGTTTGCATTTTACGACACTGATTTAACTGCTGACGTCCATTCTGACTACAACAAACTATTTAACTGATAAACTGTGTGAGAACTCCAAACTTACATGCTTGAAACTATTCATGCTAGTAAGTATTTTCAGGACTAGAAATACAAACCGTCTTTGAGATATAATTTCACAGAATTCATTTTTCATTTATCAGTTTTCTGTAATAAATTATTATCTTAATTTAGTAAATCACTACCTACACATTTTCTTGCTGCAAACATTTTTTGTACTTGAGAACTTCTTTGAAATATCTAGAATTAGAGAATATTCTGAAAATTCTGTAAAATAAAAGCTGCTTATCATGACTAGAAAAGCTGGTTTAAATAAAGATGTTACAAGTAACACATGATAGTACCAGTAACACAGGACATTAAGAACTGTTGCCTACCTGAATAGGAAATATCTTGACTGCAACATACTCATTTAGTAGCTGAGCTTTCCACACACAACCAAATCTTCCCCTAGCTTTGATCTCTAGTAACTGCAATGGCTTCAAACCCATCAGAGGTGAAGGTGGTGGTGGTCCAGGGTCCTGAAATCAGGTTAATACTGTTAATTAATTTTGCCATTATATGTATTATCTGCGATGACAGCCCTATAAATAAATAACTGAAAGAGACTTGGTATTATATAGTCATCCCCTGCAAYGAATTCCTAARTTCCCCCAAAYAACCCAGAAACAAAATCTACCAACCCTTCTAGCCTGGAAAGGAAAATGTGATTGTAAAACATGCTCAGAATCAATGTGCAAGTAACAGCCTAAGAACAGTTATAGTATAAATCAGTCTCACCAGGTATAAAAAGCACAGCAAAAAAATAAGGAATAATTAAGCCTTCTTGTTTTAAGTGATAGAACTTAAGCAAGCACCTTCAATACGTGCAAGTTTTAGGGTTTTTTAGGCACCTCTGTATTCCTGTCTGCTGAATCAATTATCTAAATGCCTTGATCCTACAGCCGCCGGAGAGCACGTTTGGAGGTGCCTAACGCCGCAGCCCCTCGGGCACCAGGAGAGCATGTTTGGAGGTGCCTAACGCCGCAGCCCCTCGGGCACCAGGCGGGAGGCAGAAGATGTCGGCAATCCGGCGGAGGGCAGCGCCGAAGCGAATTCTGCCCCCGCCGCCTTGGGTCAGGGCTGAGAGCTGCTGTGGTGCGTACGAGCCYGACGCCTTCGGACAGCGGCTCGGCTCCAGCAGCTCTGCTGCTTAATGGGGACGGAAGGATGCAAACCCACCYGCAGGCAGGCCACCAACACGCCTCACACCCAGGCCTTTCGGTATGCTTCTACTGCGCCAATTTTTGCTAATGTAAACACAGTCAATATACTACTAAAATGTGTGCATTTGGCTGTATCGTAGGGAACAGAATGGGAATTAAATTTAAAGGGATTTTCTTGATCTTCACATATTACAATATTGATGTTTTAGACGAACAGGATCTTTACTGATTGGCTAAAAAAATAAAAACCTAAAATTCCCTTTTAAATACAACAATACAAGTTGGGAAGTAGAACTGCACATGAGATGGAACTACAAGGTTATCCCTTTAACCACACACCTAACAGATTTGAAAAGTTTTCTTTTTTTTTTTGGGAAAAAAAAGTATCAGATTATCAAATATCTTGTATTATACACTCTATATGCATCTTACATGTTAACATAACATATGCATCTGTGTTATATTCAGATGATGTGTATAATAYGTAGATTTTCAACTTCATTGCCAAAAGATAAGCTTCTGTGTTGTCTTTTTCTTTCCATTTTTTCCACATTAGATTAGCTTGCATTTATGTAAGCTCTTTCCCTCCCATGATCACAAACATCAGACCCACTTACAYATGCCTCTGTATAAAACACTAATATCTTATTCACAGTCAGAGAAACAGGATCTCTTCTGGCTGATCCCCATTTTCTGTAGAAAAATATGTCGAGTTGTAGTGTGCAGTGGTCACCCTATGCAGAATTGCCAATACTGTCACCAGGAGAAATGCTCCATCTTCCTTCTTTTCTTTCTTTCTTTTTTATTTTTTTTTAATCCCTCCTCCTCTTCCCTCCACCTCTCCAGGAGCTGGTTTAAAGCAGGGTTTATTCYCTGGTTTAATTACCGTATTACCATACGGAAATGTAAATGCCAAAGCCAGTGGAAGTGGTGACAATGTGGGGACAGACTGGCAGACTGCAGAGATGGGAAGAACAACTGCTGCTTTTAGTGGCAGTGCAGATCTACAGAGACCACAAGATTGTAGCAAAGGTCTTGAGATTATATCTAAAAGCAAGTTTTCTGCAGAAGCCCACAAATGAAAGGTCGGCAAAGTTTTAAGTGATATTCATACTGCAGAATACAATAAAAAAAGAAACTTAGGTCTGCTGKTCAAATCTGAGATGTACATTCTGCTTTTCTATTTTTTTCCAGTTAGGAACAACTATAAAGCTGTTTTTGAGGGAAAGACTGAAAAACACCAGTGTAGTTTTATCTATAAAACAAGTAAGAGTACTCAAATATGTGAGCACTCCAATTAGGATCATAAAAATCCGCTACATGTTAAAGACATTTAGTAGAAGAACTATGGTCGTAAATGTACTTCACTGTCATAAGAATGGAGACAAGTGTTTCTGTATCCAACACAAATTTTGAGTAGTTTAAGCACAGGAATGCATAACCATTCTCTTGTTGCTTATTTAATAAATAAATCCTTCAGAAAGAACTAGCTTCACAAACTGATTTACACCAATTCAACGAAACTGTAACCTAATTCCACTGAAACTGATGCCTGTAAAAGAAAATATTTAAAAATCTTTGCCTAATTCCCTGTTAAAAAACACACTTGAATTAGAGACACATTAAAATATTACCCTCAAAAAAGACGAGCTCCTTTTTGCAAATATGACAGTGATAGGTGCTTAAAAATAAAGTTAAGCTATGTGAAAACTGCAGGGCTGAAATCTGATAAACAACAATTTACAAAATGAAGTTTAAGTAGTAAAATTCTTTTCTGACACAAAATTTACTTCTTCTCACAATCACTGCTACATCAAAGCACAAGTTTTCACTCCTGTGCTAMCTTTTGTTCTGCTTCAGAGCCCTTTCCGAACATTTCCAACATAGAGAAATCACCGTCCTGGATTTGCAATAATTAAAACAGCAAAAAAGACAAGAAGCAGAACTGGAAACAAGATGCTTTAAGTTCCTTATAAAGGCCTACTTCAACTTGTAAAAAATTTGTTATTTTCAGGAATCGTGAGCACTGTGCATCATCTGGGGACTGAGCATCAGACTTAAAAGAAAAATAAGTTTTGAACCTTGTGACTTGCTAGAATTAACAAAGCCATTTGTGGAAAGTAAACCCAAATGTGACTCTGTTAGGGATTAACACAATCTTCCTTCTTTTCTACAGGGCAAAATAAACAAACAAAAACCCCTCTCAGTATTTTTCATCATGCTATATGAATTTTCAAGCAAATTACCACTTAATATTTCCCCCAAAGCTGATGGAAACCACATCTATCACATGAGAGGGGCAGTCATTCCTCTGCAAAATCTGCCCACATGGTGATTCTTACTTCCACCTTAAGCCAAATGTGGTACTTTTCATATATCTGAAATCCACATTTCCTAGAAAATCCTGCCATTGCAAAATATTTTCCTATTACACTACATAGCAACCTTTTGTGGTTCCCTCCACATTTCCTTGCTAGCAGAAACATTTTTATGTAATCAAAACTTCCTGTGTTTTTCCAAAGAAGTCTCACATACACCCCAAAACAAATACTGTTCTGAAATGGAGAAAATACAATTGTCTTCTGTTAACTTAGCTAAAAAGAATAGTATTCAGCAACTTTGCTATCTTTTCTCTAAACAGTTCCATGAAAATGAGCAGGCATGTAGAAACATGCCTTGATAACATTTCCAACTTACTCTACTTCTACCCAAATATTTTCTACCTAAAAATATTATGCCACTAGCATGCTAATTATTTTCACWGGGCTTTTAAAAGTCATCTCTGTGGAGGCAGGGTTGGATGGCAGAATGTGAATAAAAGCATAAGGTGGATATACTAATCTAACAGCTTGCCCCAGCTGTCAAGACATAAGGATGCAAGGACCCATTCCACACGCCCCAGTCCTCCCTGTCCCTTGGACCAACTCTGCTGCTTGTGTGACCAGCCAGCAAACCCTGGCAACATACTATCTTGTCAGAAAGGTATTTTTTTTATTTTTAAATGGGGTTAGTTTTCTGACAGTTTAGCAAAATGAACCAGTTTACAACAGGGCCAGATTCATGCAAACAGCCCCGCAATGCAGAGGGAAGCAGGACCGTCTCTTTGGAGAGCAGCAAGCCACCGGCCCGCGCACGTTGGTCCCGAGCGATCCTGGCAGCACGGGCTGCGAAGGAAGCAGCAGCTTCGCTCCGGCTGCRCAGCCGCCCATCACCAGATAAAAACCAGAAGCAGCTGTGTCGGCAAGAAGCGCCCAGACYGCCTGGGTCCTATCACGCGTGACAYGCGGACAATTAAGCTCTACTCGTCCCGTCAGCCAAGGCCATCAGCTCATTAAGTCAGTGCAAATTCAGACTGGATGATGATCTCAAATCCTGGACACCTCGTTACGTTGTACACCCTAAGATTTGTCCATTTCAAACAAGGATTTTTGGTTCTGATTTTTATATCAGCTGTCAGGTAACACATGCTAGTCATACAGCATAACGAACAACTAAAAAAAAATATTAAATTTTAAGAACGGTAACTTTCAGAAACAGGTTGCCCCAAGYGACTTCAAGAATGGTTCTCAAGATTAGAAAGAAGATTAACAAATACAAAACAATAAATCCTTTAAAAACATGACAAACTGAACAGCTTGTTAAAAAGCCTGCCCCAGTACAGTCCGGCAGCCCTTAAGTTTAACTCCAGTTACTTCTTTCATATGGCAATTGAACCAAATGCCTCATCATGTATATCCAAGAGGGAGGGGGGGAAGTTCACTTATTCAAATAGACTGTATATAAACACCCTTTTCTATCCCAAAACATATTGGAAGTCCTAAAATCTCCAGTGCCCATGCAAGTTTTTCTTTATTAAATACTGCATTATTTCTCCTTGCTTATATTTATTTCGCAGCTAGCTTATTCTGTGAATAACTGTGTTTAAGRAGCTTTAAGTTAAAAGAGTCTGAGCACCATCTCAGTTACTTTCTCCCTTTCTGGTTTGGGGTTGGTTTGTTTTCAACCAGATGATCTGTGAAGTTCAGTGCAAATACAGTAGAAGGAGTTACAATTTTAAAATTCTTAAATCTATTCTAAAATTGACTCTGTGACTTATACCAAGCTTTTAACCTTCTTTTCCACCTGCCTCCCATATTACCCCAAATCTAAATTCTTTAAATGGAGATAAGTTTTCTCTTCTTCTTTCTTCACCCCCCAAAATCCTGCAGATTTTACATTATATTAAAAACACACTCCCCGAGTAACATATGTGGTAGTTAGGGAGGAAATACCCTGTCTGCAACTAACTGAAAACTGTTTCATTTGAAGCGAAATAGTGACCGTGAATAGAAGGTACGTTCCGATAACTCTTCACAGATGCAAGACACAGRACAGCAACATTCTGTTTTTTTCTAAATTATATTTAGGAGAAATTTCAGCTACTGAKTAAAGATATATACAGAGAATAACTGAGTACTCATTACAGCTCAAATCTTGACTTTTTCTATATTCATTAACCTTCCCCATCCACAGTGGCTGACATTTCTCATTGAAAAGTTTAAAGTTACTTGTAATTTCATRTGAACTATCAGTATTTTCATATAAATGAAAATCACTTCTGGACAGTGAGAGATTCAAAGCAGACACTTTAAAACTAAAGAATATTTTTCCTCTGATAATCTACCTTTCTGAGMTCCTGAACCACAAGAAAAAGAAAAAAGAAATCACTTCACCAAAAGTCACAACRTTCAGTCCACACACTTCAGAGAGTTATAGGCAGTTCACAGATGGGAGATGACAACAGGTACCTCAAGACAGGACAGGACTGGGCAAAACATGCAGTTTTCTCCCGGGCRACCCACTACAGAGAGACCCGCGGGCCCTGGCGAGGTCCGCTCGCACCGCCGGGGACTCGGCGCACCGGCAGAGCCCTGCTCCGCTCCGGCGCCGCGGGCGAGGCGGCAAACGCTGCCTGTAATCGAAGAACCGCTGCTGACTCTGCCTGGGGTATTTCGTTACCAATCCCTACAGACATTTAACTCGATAGCCTGAGAAATTACAGTGAATTTTGTGAAAGCTATGGACAACAGGCCAAATTCGTATTTTTAACCCAA
Organism: Rhea americana; assembly: GCF_003343005.1. NCBI lineage: Eukaryota > Metazoa > Chordata > Aves > Rheiformes > Rheidae > Rhea > Rhea americana. The sequence continues at coordinate 2,378,394 of NW_028185095.1, read as the reverse complement.
GCATGCTTACAAATTTCTGGTCCAAAAATATCGGAAAAAAAGAAATGTAATTCATACCACAACAACTTCTTACATGTCCACAGAAAGTTCCATAACCATGAACAAACATCAATGCATCTTACCTCAATCATTATATGAAAGGCGTGCTTGCAGAGGGGAAAAAACACAAGCAAAAGAAATTACTATTTATATTGAGAATGGGATGAAAAAGCAGCTTATAAGAGAAGAGACAAAACAAATTTTTTGTGAATTAATAACAAAAATATTCATGGGGACAGCAATACTTTCTTGTAGTAATAATAGATACTAAAAAAAATCCATCATTAATATGTTAGCAAAGGAAAAAAGGCAAAAATAAAGACTATAATACAGATTATTAGTTGAATTCATCTTATAATTCAAAAACAAAACTGTCCATTAGAGGTGTCTAAATAAGGCATGCTACTATAATACAGTATATGAACATATGCAAAAATTTAAACATACATACAAACAGAAGCTATGCAAACTTATTTCCTGTTATATTCACAACTGTGCAGTAGAGGGCAGTGTTGTATTTTTAAAGTTAACAGACTACACTAACTAGTGACTAGCTGTCACAGAAAGTGAAAACTGTTTAATGCCAGAGTTACAACTAAACTTTACAAACAAATAGATCATTTTATTAGATCTGTATTGTTAAATTCAGTCAATAAATCTGGTATGTTGAAGATGTAAGTAGAAGAAGTGAACTTCAAAATACTGTATCAGCAACTATAAAGGCACATTATAATATTTAAGACTATTTCAAGCAGGTCACATGAGTTTATGGACTGTTGAATGAAATAAGTTATAAAAATGTTAAGTTTCAGAGTACTATTACTGAAACTTAACTCATATTTTAATGAGGTAAGCTTATTTGCTCTACTTTCATATCCCTTCTTCTTCAACCTCCCCGCCGCTTAAGGAGAGAAGTGGCTCTGAGACACCGTCATTCCCCTCCCTGTGTTTTGCCCCCTTGTCCCTTATAATTTGACCAGATAGCTGGGGCAACTGCAGAAGATGCCAGCGTTTGAGGCATCCAGCTGCCACGCAACACCAAGGATCCTCTTCTTCCACCCTTTTACATTCTTAAGACTATACGTAACGTAGAGCCAATAATATTTTCTCTGTGCTTGAAAACTGTCTAGCACACACTTAGCATTATCTAAATAATGAATAATAGAAGAGATGAAGTATTTCTTGAAGGCTGGATTAGCCGGAGTCAGCTTTATGAACAGCGTAGCAGGGCTTGCCGTCACCCACGGAGCACTGAACAGCCCCGGGGCCCACCAGCGCTGCCTTCCTCCTCCTCGCCCCGGCAGCCTGCAGACAGCTGGAGATGAGGCTAGCCTGCACCCCTAGGAGTCCAAAACAGAACCGAGCAGCACCTGTACAGCCTGCCAGCATCCTGGGGCACTTTCTTAAGAGGAATTAAAAAAAACGGACGGGGGARGGGGAAGAAAGCAGCTGACGCTCTTCACCCTCAAACCCTTCCGTGACCCAGTGATTTCTCTTTCAACGTAACGTCAGCCATTCCCCGTGCACTTTACAACACGCCCGTAAGACTTCGCGGCACAAACTTCACAGCCCACGAGGAGCACAGTCACCGACGGCAGTTCCTCTCCACCCCCAATGTTCCTATGCCTGAAACAGCGAAGCAAAATGCAAGTAATTTGTGAATCCGATCAGGAAAGGCTACTGAACAGAACAGTAGATAAATCTTTGTTTACTCATATTCCTATTAAATCGAGAGGTCAAAGACAACAAACCAACCGTTACAAAAATTTTTAAAACTGCTCTTATGAAATAGTTACTCAGCGAGCTTTTAGCTTTTATCCTGTGGTTGTAAAAAGAAAAAAAAAAAAAAGAAAAAAAAACAAATAAACTTCTTAGAGACATGTTTTCAGGCCTATTTGCTACTACAATTCTCTAGCTCCTGAATATTCTGAATATTGTGTATACTCCTCAGGAACAGGGAAATTCAACCCTTTTGCTCTTGTCAAAATGAAAAATCATAAATCATGAGACCCTGAAAAATATAAAACTGCTATCTTCACTACTCCTTTATGAGGATCAAATCCCCAAACCACTAATAATTTAGAAACACATGGCAATTTTCAAAGAGATTTACCTATATCATAGATCTGATTTTGAGATCCTTGTCCTCCCCTTCRCACTGAAGACCACCATCTCATACCTTTCATTAGAAATGCAAATACCATCAGCTTAAGTGCTATCTGGACAAAAATGCAAATATATGATTTATGGTTTATTTTAGGAATTAATGCAGCTCTTATAAACAAAACAGTAATTTAGAAACCCTGCAAAATAGTCACCATATAAAACAGACTTCTTATTCCTCCTAGATGAAAACAGCTCTAAGGGGTTTACATACCAGATCAGGGAGTTGGCTGTAATCTTTGTCACCAACTGGACAAAAGCAGTAGTATGGGGATAGCCCAAAAATCTGGGCTATCCACAACCATATTCTGAACTTGAAGCATGTCACAAAACCCTCTAATATGATGTTCACACAAAATGCAAATATATATTTTAATAAACATTTTGCAGTGAATCCTTGATTTGTTGTTAGTGTCCTAAATACGTCATCAACATACTCAACAGTCCACAATCTTTTCAGAAAATGTAAGGTGAAAAAAGAACTATTTTATGCTTCGTGAAGAATGCAGTTCTCACACATTTAGCGATACAAAAGATGATCTGAAAGAAAGCAGACTAAAACATTCRGGAGGGCACATCTGAAGATATGCAGTGAACTGGACAGCTGTGAAAAGACTTCCGAACGTAGCACCTGACTGTAAACTTCCCACAAATCCGTATTTCCACTTTCACATGCTTGCTAGTGCTGTGTAACAAAGACGACAATCTAAAGGTGGTCTTGACAGTGTCAATTATTTCAAATATCAATGTTTCAAGTGAATGAGTAACAGAGATTCTTCTAGGTACACTGAATACAGACTATAGAAAGTCTTCCATGTATTGCCAGATTGCCAGTTTTTAAAATACGTATATGCCTAGTCAGTATGAGAACAAGGCAAACTACAGTCTACAGCCAGGACTATCACTTGGAAAGACATCTTCTCTCATCAGTACCTCAGCGCTACTCAGTACAGGCCTACTCCTAGAACTAAAGCAACTTAATAAGAAGTCAGGAACAAGTTTCAGTATTAAAAGCATACAGTTTATAAGATAATGCACTGCTTGAATCAAAGCAAAAGTACAAAGTAGCTAAGATCACTCTAGAAATACAGAGAATAGAAGTATTTCTCTGAATTTTTCTTGTACTACAGAGAGCTCACTTTAGGCTGCTATTTAGGGTAAAACACAGTATACCTGGATTTGTATTTTGTTACCTTTTAAACACTTAAAAATAAAGCTGCAATTAGGGTTTACATAAATGGAGATAGCTCATTCTGAAAGCAAATTAAGAATCCAGGACATTTTTTAAATTTAAAAACAAAAATCATCAAGATCTAGAATCAGACAGGTGAGCATCTAGTGTTATACCAAACACAGTATTAAATATACATGCATCACTAAGTACCTGGGCTTCAATTATGTGTCATATAAATTCTTTCTTCTGTTTCTTCTATATCTTTAGTAACTACTTATATAATAGCCCATGAATGCTAAAAAAGCCATTTACCAATTACACATTTAAGGACTCCTTGTCTATAACACCTCTTTTATTGCATTCTTACAGTTCCCTATCTATGTATTTTTTTCTTTTACACACTCATATCATAGTTGGGCCCCTCCAYACCACAATTAAAGGAACACATCAGATCCTTCCCCTCTATGATTCCACTTAATGATTGGAATCAGATTATAGAGGAAATCCTTATTTGTCCTGAAGCAATGAAATGTAGTATTACAGAACAAAGTCAGGCACACTTCTAGCGGTCCAAATCTCAAGATCATATAGCTTCTCCTTCTTAAATTAACACTGTCTAACATCAGCATCCCTACATTTGGAACACCTCTTTGCAAAAACGCTTCTCCCTTTCTTATTCTTCAAGTATTGTAACAGTTCTGTAAGAGGATATCCAATTWAAATTTAAAAAATTAAAAAAGAATGCAGATTGAAGACAAAAGTGGAAAAACCCCTAAACACTTGATTTAATTTCTTCATTCTTCTCTGCAACCAATTGTGATTTTCTTTATGCAGCAGAAGAATAAAGACTGTCTCAAAGGTAGATTATTTGAGGAATTGAAAGTTAATTTAGAGAATTAAAGTTATAAATGAAGACAATCCATCTTTACCAATGCAAGCCATAAAAATTTACCCAATGGTAACTACTTTCACGTTTTTTGAAAACACACAAGTTCTACACACAACTCACCAAATCCTTTGGCACAGGTCTGGCAGTCTAGACCAGCTGTCAGAGGTCAAAGGCAGCAGCAAAGAGCAGTGCTTGTTCTGTTAGCAGTTCTTCTATTAACTTCCAACATACAGGTTGATTTTTGACTGCACACATGCACACTGACTAAAGYCAGCAGTTCAGAACGTCCTGCACCTGTCTCTGCTAGAGATCTTTTTCCTTCATTGCTATTCACCTCATGTTTTTCGAATATAGCAGAAACTGCTTTGAATTCTAATTTCTTAAAGCTGAGACTGAAATATCAAAACCAAGATCTAAGTGCAACAAGGTTCTTGTAGCTGGTGTCTTCAGGATGAGATGCACTGAAGATAGATATTCATGCTATGGCTGTGCTGAGAGCCATCCACCAACCATAATCATACAGAATATTTCCTGACGCTCACAAAAGTGGTCTTGCCTCAGGATGTTTAAGACCAGAGGGACAACCAGATCAATATCTCTTCCAAATATGTGCTTCAGTTAAGATTAATTCTTGGTTCACCTAGTACATGACTTTCAAGACACGGGACGCCCTCCATATAGCACCAGTGAGGCTGAGCCATATGTGATAAACGTATTCTTAATAAAAAATTAACCTCATACAAGATTATTTTGCTAAGTAYGGGGAATATTGCATAAAGAGGTAAAGGAAGTGATTTATAGGAGGTTAAAAAGCATAATATGTAGTCCTATTTTTTAACAATGCAATCCTCTCTGAGGAAATTAAAGAGAAGTGATAATTCCTAGCAACCAAGTTTGCCTTTATGAACACACTAAAGAGAGCAACAGGACCTGTCTACTGTTATTTCTTAAATTTCTGGTAATACCTAACAGGCCTAGATCAGGACTTTCTTCTGCTTTGAGATATTAAGAACAAGAAGCATTTCTGGCCCAAGTCATTTCAAATGCTTCAAAAGAAGTCATTGAAGTAGGTTATGGAAAAAATATTATGTAAATCTGTAAAGCTTTTTTTCCAACCCTGTCAACGCTTTTTTAAAAAAAAGCGACACAAAATAAAACAAACAGCTCCATGATCCAATAAAATATTCATAACAAGGGCACTCAACAAAAGCACGGTGGCTAATTTCTTTTTGTACAGTGTGGATGTAAAATGTGGAGAGCTATACCTGTGTGAATTGAAGGAAAACGAACATGTTATCTGTGTCAATTACTATGCTATAAAATAGGTTACGGTCACGTGTATTAGATGAGAGAGCGGTAACACTGCAGTTGTAATTAGTATTAACTGACATCCCTGGCCCAAGCTCAAGAGATGTGAGAAATAAATGAGCATAGTATGTCAGCTCCTGGCCATCCGTAGTCGTATTTCCACCAGGAATATTAGTTGGATGCTGTGGAGAAACTAAACTACTTCTAATTTTGATAGTGAAAGCCTCTGTCCACAAAGACTGCTGTCTTATTTTCAGTGTACCTAGTGCTAATAACTGCAAATTTACAGATACTGGCAAGGAGTTGAACAGCAGTTATCTACTGCAGTAACTCCCCACAATCTCTCTTCAGCCAAAATATCCAAAAGAAAACAATATGGAAACGTAAAAAAGAAAAGGCAAAAATTCCAAACTTGATTTAATTATATAAGCTAGCCCTACTGCATAAGTTTTTGAATGGTTATCTATATATCTGAAGGTAATAAAGATAAGATAATCCACTCAACTGTGAATCTCCGTTCATTTTTTTTAACCTTCCAATTTCTTTCCTTATACCATGTTCTGTGACTTTTTATTTTATTAATGTTTCTTTTCCCAGTTCTTCCAAAATTTATCATTCTCCTGTATTTCCACATTTCTATCTTTCACTTATTCCTCATCCGTCCTTTAATTTCTAGTGAAACAAAGATCAGTACCAGGGCATACTGCACCCCCAACACTCCTTTCATCTTCTCAGAATAAACTAAGGGAAAAAAATAAAAGGTTCCAAGTTTTACTGAATTCATAACTCATACAGGAATCACTGTTATCTAGTTAGCATCTGCTACACAACTCATCTGACCAATCCATGTTACCATTCTGCAGAACAAGACTTGCGGAAAAAAAATTCATTTGCCTAAAAAACTGTAAATCATGCCCTGATTATTATTAAATATATTAATATTTAATGTATCCACTATATCAATATTTAAATATTTGTACTTACAAAGTACTAATAATTATCTCTTCTTACTTCCTCTGCCTCCTATTCAAATCAGCTCTAATCAAATTAAAAGTTGAGATACAACTCTGCTGCATATATTAGAATATTTTTTACATTTTATTTTCATAATAATTTTAGTTTTTCAAACAGAAGTAGGTTTTCCTGACTTTCCACATCAAACCTTAATGCTTCTTCATCACAARATGAGAAAGTGTTATTACACCATAACTAGCCCTTATACAACATATATTTATCCCCACAGATATAATTGGAGCATTAACAAACATTATTACCTTATTTATTAAAGGTTTATGATGTATCCATTCCTTTATCAAACACAAGCTATGCAACAAAAGACCTTTGATAAACTGGAGGAAAAGCATGAAAATTCAAGTTCTTGATATATCACAACCACATTTAGCAGTTATTTGCTTTTCTGCCACTTAAAGTAAATAAATACTTGTTAAAGTCTGTAAGGGAAATTACATCTTGAAATCACTGGCAGATCTAGCCATTTTGACTCTGCTCTTTCAATGAAATCTACTAGGATGACGCAAAGTCCAAAACACAGGAACATTTTGATGGATGCAAGAATTAAAGCTAGTAGATTTGCACAAAGTTTCAGTATCTGCAGTATTTTCTGCAGGGACAGGAAATGCACCTTTTCTCCCCTCTAAATTATGTCCTTGTCATTTGGCAAGTACTTACTCCTGCTGTTCCCTCTCCCCACCCCAGCTTTTCTTATCTATTAATATGGGAACTGAAACCAAAACAATTTCATTTCTTAATGACAGGCAATAATGCTCCCTGGAGTACCCTGAAGTCAAGCAGTACAAACCAAAAGTATCAGTGAGGTTGGGCAGTCCAGGGCAAACTCACGTAACCCTTTTCAAATGCAATCCTCTCAAAAATCATTGTACGAGGAGAGGAAATGTATTCTAGCCGAGGTCACTGCCCCAAATTAGGAAGCATACTATCTATTCCCACTCAAACCCAGCAGCTGTCTGACTCTGGGCAAGTCACTTTATCTCTCTGTATACACTATATATTTTGCTCATCTTTCCTACTTTGGTTCTGAAGGGGTTACAGTCTTAATTCTTTTTACAAAGGCCTTCTAATCTCAACTGAATCTCTAGACACAACTGAACCCCCAAAAAGGAAATTCTAGCACTAGTACTGTAGTTGCACTTACAGGATCTGGYGCCTGACAAGAGTAGGAACTACATACATGCAGCCAAAAAGTTTGTTTTGACCCAGCACGGTCAATTTACAGTTCAAATTTTGAGATCATGATCCTAAAATATTTTCCAGGTAAAACAAACACTGGTAAAATTGGAAATCTTAAGACAAGGTACAAAATGCATATGCAATTAAGTCGAAAAAGATGACAGTACGGCCACCAGTTAGGCTAAGCCCAGTGACCATGTTTCAGTAACAAAATTTTGTTTATATTCTATTGAAATGATATCTGTATGTCAGTTCCATGTTTTAATGAATATGCTTCCACTAGGTTACTATTTGCTGTTCACTTCTATTTGCCATTATGATCTTGTTCAGTCTGTGTTAGCCTCTCTACTTCATTTTTCTTTTAAGCTAAGCATTACATAAAGCTCAGTCATAAGTACCTGGAACAAGCTATAGGCAACTTTCACACAAGCAGTCCTTATAACCACACAGGAATATAAACTTCCCACACCCATCCAGGTACATTAAGTCTTTGCCATCTGAAATTTTGTGTTTTTTAGGCTTTTTTCCCCCCTCAAAAACATAGACACGTACACGTATTAAGCAGCTTTTCATACAATATTCAAGTATTGATCAATTGAAGGAGATAAGGGTATTAATAAAAAGTTGCTAGCCACAAAACCAGAAAAATAAGTATTAACATCTTTAAACTAGGTATGTAACACAGACTTCAACCATGTGATGGGTACACACTTCCTTTCCTCTTCAGACATAGTTTTACCTTTCCAAAAACAACAACAACAAAAATCATAATGCAGCAACTTACTTGAGTTGGAACAAGTACTGGAGGATACGCTAGCTTGTGATGTCTGTACATCCAGAATGAAAAGAGTACAATCACTGCAATTCCCATTATAGGCACCAATGAATAAAGCAAGGTATTGAACAGAGGTGGCTTAGGTGTAACAGGATTGGAAGTTGCTGGTGGGTATAAAAAAAAAATGAAGATTAGTTTTCTCTAATATATCTTTCAAGAATCAAAAATCATCCAGCGCTTGAAATATCTACGATCCTGCTTTTCTAAAAGTTACTGTAATCAGCACAGTATTTGATCATAATGCACTCTAAAAATCCCAAACATAAAGGTAGCATTTTAGAAAGCACAGAAATAACTTGGATCCCCATATTTACAGCTCAGTAGATTTAATTTTGTTTGTTTTAAGATCTACCTCGATGTGCCTATAGTGTGTAAGAGGTGTTCATATTTTATAAGATTCCCAAGACTGCCCTCACTTCATGAATGAAGAAAAGAATCAATATAGAACTTTAATCTTTGAAACAGACATAATATGATTTCATTAATAAGTAAATAGGTCAGAAATAATTTGCCAGAGTTTGTATGCACTGTTGATTTGCTGAAAATAAAAACTTGCTAGTTCAAGATAGTTCTGCACAACTTCRGGAAGGATTCCAAAGAAATCCTGCTTCTGGGGTAGCTGACATAGGGGGAGCCACAGATCTTTGGGGCAAAAAGAGGTTTAATGAAAGTGATAAAGAATGTCAACTACATTAGCAGTAATACTGACAAACCYGGTAAGAATGTCATTTGGGTCAATGAAGGCTATTTTAATCTCACATAAAAATGTAATTGATTTTGTAAAAAGCTTCCTTTGACTGTTTGGTACTTAAGACATTTTCTGCTTTCAATTCAGTTATTAAAAGTATTTGTTTTTCCAACTAAGATTTGATTCCTGACTGGAAAAAGATAAACAAGAATAATCTAATAATCTTTTAGCTATTGTTTTTTAAACATTTGTTAAAAATGGCTCATTTTCTTTGTAAACCCTTTCCCCCCTTTTAAAGGTTACTGTGTCAATTTACAGAAAAACAAGGCCCAATAATCCTCATATGTCAAAACAGCAAATTATTTCAGATTATCCTTCTTTGTTACACTTTATAAAAGAAGTATCTTTAATCAATTTAAACTATTTTGTTCTATTATAGAGAACTTTCAGAATTGAAAAACTGAACATGCAATTCTCAAGGCTCTTTATATGACTGCACACAGCCCTTTTTATTTGGGAATCAGAAACCTTCTGGCAGGAAAAGTTGAATAGAACATTTTGAAAAGTCTAATCTGAACATGTATGACAAAATTTTTCTGAATACTGCTAAGCACTTTCTTAAAGTGCAACATAAATATGTTAGACTAACTTACGTTGGGTGACCTCCATTTCTGGAAAATAGAAAAAACGTTCATTACACATGTTGCCTTCACAACAACAGAAAAACACTTCAGGGCTGTCCTTCTTTTCTACGCAATCATTCCTATAAAAAGGAAATAATAAGTAAGTCTTACTAATCTTAAACTATTTTGCTCAAGAGAAAATATACGTTCATATTTAAAACAGAAGATGAAGTTCAGTAATCTGTCCAGAAAATCTTACTATGCAAATAGACATTAAATCTGAAGAAGAAACAAAGTAATTAAAATAAATTGTATCCGTCATTTTATATTGCAATGAAATATCATTAATATTGAAACTGAATCAGCACAGAAACAACGTTCAAAAAACCACCAAAAGGATGCATGTCAAAAGCTAACAAAAATACTGATGAACAAGCCACTATCTTGATTTAAACATGACAAACAAATGATTGAATGGCTGCTGCTTAGCCATAACCTCACAGGACACCATTTCATGCTTTGGAGAGAAGCAGGAAGGGGACACCRTTTAGCAGAAAAAGTTGTAAAAACATTTTACTATGTCCCCTGTATACATTATGCTCAGGGACAGGTTTACTTCACTAAGGAATTAACTGCGTGTAAGGCATTCTCTTAATTAATAAGCTGAAGCTATTCAAGTCAGGTAAGGAAAATAAGATTAATACAGGAAACAACTTGACAGTAGAGAGGGAAGAATTTGAATATTTTGCAGAAATAGTTGAGGATTTTTATGCACAGCAGAAGACCTAAAAAAATTTTTTATTCCTCTTCAAAAATTAGGTTATTTTATAGAATCAACTATTATAATCACAGTATAACTTCTATAATGCATTTATTCTTTGATGTTTTTTATCTGCTRTTGTTTGTTATCATACTGTAACTCCATGTTTAGTAAACTGGTCTTCAATCTCACAGATAACATTTTGTCTAATAAATATTTTAAATAAGAGCATGGCAACATGCATTCCTATGATAAGTAACAGTTAACGAGGTCTTAGAGCCAAATAAGTTTTCACTCAGTTTTCAACTATTTCCCTACTCTTTCCTTAGAGCTCCCTGCATATTACTACTTCTCCTTCCAATTCCTTTTCAATGCTCAAGGGAAAGCTTAATATCATATTTTTTCACAATGTTCAATGATACAAATGGGAATAGAGGGGTAACAATGCTACAGTCTCACACCATTTCCAAACTGAAAATTCGTTTTTCATCCCTAAATCTAATATTTCGTGGTAATAAAATTAGCTTGGAAATTGTAAACATCCTCACTTCCTCACTAAAGCTATAACTAAGAAGGGGAGGGGAGCCACACGCAGAAGGAAAGAATCAAAGTGCTTTCCCATCCTGGCTGATCTACAGTACTAGACACCAGTAGCAACAATCAAGACTTCTTGATCGTCCTTTGCCTTCCAGCATAGCAGAATTTCAATCGTGCTGTGCAAGCRAACTCAGAGATACTGTGCTACTTCTCTGCGAAGCATGCGAAGCAGAAGTACTGTTCAATTTTGCTTTAAACTACTTGTAGAAAAGAGAACRCATATCTCAGCGAGTAGGGAAACTTTTCATTTGATAGAAATGATGATGTTTTCTTCTACTCATTCAATATTTAAGAAACAAAAAAGGAAAGTTTTATAAAATAATTTGGTCACATTTCAGAAACACATCTTAAAGATGCATAAAAATGCACAAAATGCATTTATTTTCTTAACATCCTCCCTTTCAAAACAGTAACTGTTTTGTCAAATAAAGGTTAGTCTAATACTTCAAAGAACTATAATACTATTTCTTAAAAGAGTCATGACCTTTATTCTGCCAGTATCTGACAAAACTCAAGTCCTGCTGTTATTGCTCATGGATACTTGCTAGACCATCTGTTACACAAAAATTACTGGGATTTAAAAATATTCGACATATCTTAGAACTGCCATTGAGCTGAGGTTTTAATAAACAGGCACTGCACTACCATGATTAAGTAAAGAGCAGAGCCAGTGTGCTCAGTTTCCTTAGGAAAATTGAACTAATTTTGCATCCTAGTTTCAACAGTTGTATTGCTGTACTGTTTGACAATAACAAGCCATGATTAAAAATACTATTACTGGTCTAAACATGAAAATATTAGACAGATTATTTTTAACATATAAAAAAGGGTAAAGAAAAAACACATAAAAAGTAAATAAGTAAATAATACATACACAAGAAGGCAGCTCATGCCATTCTGTAAAGACAACAAGACTAGATGAATTTAGTTCCCTCACTCCAGGTAAGTGYGAGTGAATGAGCGTATTAAAAAAGACTTGATCTACATTTCTCTGAGCCACTGTTGCAGAGGGACAGTGTATAAAACACAGACCAACAAAAGAGTTTTTCCTGTAAATTTTAAATTTATTAATAATTTAAACTTGCGTACCTGTCGTAACAGTTGATATCATCCAGCCAGCAACCTTGTTTCACAATTTCAATGGATCCAGAAATATTCTTCCACGTAGCAAAACAGTGTCGTCTTTTATCTTTATCACCATAGCAAGGTTCAATGCCACTGCGATTTGTTTTATCTTTTTCCCAATTAGCGTTGTAGTAGATACACTCCTGTGTTTCTGATCTGCCTAGTATGGCACCTTTTAGAGATTAAAAGTAAATCACAATTAAACAGCCTTCTAAAACCTGAGACACATTTGAACAGTCAAAACAATGCAAACAATGTATCAATATACAATCTTTCACTCTTTTAAAAAAATGTTCATATGCATTTGAAGTAAGTGTTGRAAAAGAAAACAAAGATCTTCTGTTAAGTCTAATAGTGATTTGGTTACCCTATCAAGATTTAGAGAAATTAAGAACAAGTTATGGCAATACTTCTCCCTGCGTAGCAGTAACTTGAGAATTTTAAAACACTTAACAGTAAAGGATTAGTCATTATATTAGCCAAATAAGAAGTATTAGCTAGTAAAATTTACCAAAAGGCTTTTCCTTCATGTTGTTACATGTGCCAAAAAAGCAGTTTATCTCACAAACATAAATTCCATTCATAAAACCCATTTTAAAACCTTAACATTCCCCTCCACCTCTCATCTGTGATTCAACTTCTTTATAAGATACACTACACTAAATTGTAACTTTTATGTTATTCTAATTTGTCAAGCGAGCAGCTGGAATCTAGACTGATCGCTGTGAGGTGGTGATTCCTGATCTCCAAGAACAGAGCGCATTTTTTGCTGCGTGATCCCCTAGTCAATCAACTACATAATAAAAGGCGTTGCGTCTTTACGTCGTAACTCAACAACCAGGTGCCTCTACTGTCAAACGGCCCAGAGACACGTCCCCCCTTCTCACGTCACCTGCCCAACACTCGCAGCGGCATCAACCACAACCACCAACCTGCAGGCTTCAGGCAATAAAAACCAAGAAGGATTTGGAGGCCAAAAGCAGGAATATGATCAGTATTAAACATGCTGGTGGACCATCACAGACTAGTAGACTGATACCATGATATTCTGATATATGCGCTTTTTTTCCTATTATCTTGGTATTCACCAAGTCCAAGTCCAGAAAATTCAAAGTTTTTAAGTTACAAGTATGATTGATGGATTGATGTCTGCTGGCAGCCTACAGCAATAATCAACAAGTATTAACAGATTCAAGCACTTTGAAGCAGAGCTAGGGTTAGTCATATGAAGCACCAGTCTGGTTTCTGGAAAGATAAAGGTTGTTATGGTGTAAAACCATTAACAAAATACTGGGTAACAGAAAACTGACAGTTTAAGAGTTTGAAAGACATTTCCAGTAGATAAAAGTGTGAGAAAGCATTCTCATATATCCAAAAGCACTGAGGCAGCTAGARGAGAAGAGAAGAATAACTGGCTTTTTACTTCTGTTTTTATCTTGTCAAATGCTGCCAAGCAAATGTCATTAATCTTCATCTGAGCCCCAGCATTTAACACACATTAAAGAATGTGTAAAAACAACAGAGGCAGAGTGACTATAACTACCTAAAGAGTCAGAGGACTCATTTCAAAATTAAGGAAGGGTCAAGAAGGATGACAAAGCAGGTTTACTTTGCTTATACAGTTATCTGATATATCCAAGAGAAACAGTTACATAACACACCATGGTGAAGATGTGATTGAATGATTTCAGTAGCAGAACCTGTAAGTCAGTATCGCACATATTTATTTGTATCACTCATTACATCAAATATCATTTTGATACACTAGCTATAGCATTGTAGCCATACCCATATTTCTTTCTTTTCGTACTCCTACACAAGGATATAACGTACAGAGCAGTTACAACCCCAGCTTTGTCTGCGAGCTGAAATCCTCGTCAGGCAGGCACTCTCCGGAGCAGCAGAAAGAGGTGGGACAGGAAAGGACCGGTAGACTGCAAAAGGCACCTACCACACAGCACCTCCTTGAACAAAAACAACTGGCGGGAAGTTAGCTTTCCTAGGTTACCACCACTGTGGAGTCTTCTATAGAGAGACCAGAAAGTTGCATCTCAGGGTGCTAAGAATTATTTCAAAGTGAAAATTATTGCAACACACTTAAAAGAGTACTGGACCTTGGAGCTAAGTGCAGGCTGCAATACTGGGCACTCCRCATTACCACCTTCAGAAACTTTTGACATTGACACGTTCCCAAAATAGGCAGAGGATCTTGCTTATGCTTTTTGGGAAAGAGCCTAGATGTTCAATAGGAGAAGTGCACTAGCCAGCTGGTAACACTGTGAGATACAGCATGTTAACTATTATTTCTTTGTGTTGTGATGGCCTGACCTTTAGATCTCCCAGCTATGGCAAGAGACAGATGAGACAACAGATTGAACAATTTGGTTCTGTCAGTGCAATAAAGCAGAAGTCCTGGATTTGTCTCATACGTGCCATTCCTTCTCTTCTGCTGCCAAGCCTAGCCACAGACAAGCTGAATTTGATGAAATTCTGAAACTACATTAAAACCAACTTTGTACAAATATTTTTTCTCATGTCTTCTCTATAATCAAGCTTTCTTATACATTAAGGCTCTAAATCAGTTCAACATATTCAGCATATGGCTAGCAACAAAACTGTTGGCGTGGTGACTCGTTTTGAATGGAGCATCTAACTATAATATCTTCCTAAGGACTGAGTGGACATTTGCAATAGGTCTGCCAGACAAAACTGATGTATGGACATACTAGAACAACCTTGGCTTGATCTCTCAAACTAGAGAAACAGAAACAAGGTGAAAGCAAGGAAAGAAGAAAAGAGGAAATCACACATCAAGGCAGCCCTGAACTCACTGCACAGRGAAAACATCTGCTTATAACCACCCCTTCCAAAAGAAGGAAGCTCAGTCTTAGAGGCAAAAAAACCTACTTGGGTCCCAGTTTAGGAATATGTCTATAATGAAACTCCTATAAATATTTTGAGTGCTGACAAATGGTTTTCTCATGAAAATAGTCAGATGCTTAGGACATCTACTACTGAATCTCAGAGTGAACTGCTATTGCTGAACGAAGCCACAAACAAAGCATCAAGATKATGCCATGGACTGAACAGTTTGTAAAAGAAAAATACATTACAGAATGCAAAAATATTCAAGTATATGATATAATTTAGTTTCAGCATGAACACAGGTAACATTTAACACACTCTGTGCAGTGTTGTAACTAGTTTGCTATTGTATCACTATACATTTGTGCTCATCCARAACAGTTGCATCAGGAAAAAAGAACCAACATTTGCTACTGAACTTCTGAACTGCTGTTGATAGAAGATACCCCATAATTGTCAGCAATACAGAAAACAAATACATTAGATTTTACATGAGCACTCTGGACAATCTCACTTCAGTAGGAATCTGAAGGATTGTCTACCATTTTTTTTTTCCAAGTAGAAAGTCTACATAAACGCCTGAAAAAAATAGCTTTTTTTTTTTTTTTTCAAAAGGTAAACAATGATATCTATGCATATCTAATAAGGAGGACTATACTGACAAAGCTCTAACTGAGAAAGAGATTAGAGAATAAAGATACTGGATGAAGTATGATAACACTCTATTAAACCAGAAGGGAAAGAGAAACAGACTTCTGCAGGTTTATCATCCGGCTTCTATTTTGTAATCCTGAAAGCGAGCACCACCACCTTATTGGTCTGTAATGCAGGAATGGTTTCAGTACATTAGAATTTTATTAATAATTCAGAAGTGCAATCCTGATCATCTTTATTATTTGATGTGTGTCCTGCTCTCACCCTCCCATCTCGTTGTGCTTATTTGGTTGGCGACACGATGTCAAGTGCATGAGGGCTTCCAGTCAGAGATGTGTTTCCTTGTTGGTTTATGAAATCTATCGAAATCTGTAAACTAAAATAATGAAAACTGCTGAAAAGGCTACAAAGATTATTTGACAGTGCCAAGAKCCAAGTCTTCTGAAAGCCAGTCTGTAGACTGCTCTGATGGGCTCTCCTAATGTGTACCTAACACATCCTTAATTAGAAGGGAACTAAGAGCAAAGCAATTTCAAACACATTTCTGAACGTCTTCCAGCACTAACTAGACTACATTTCCATCTAATATTCTCCTGAGATGTAATTGCTTGAGCCAGAGATGTAAATGACAACACTGAAGTTCGAAATGAGTAATCAGATCTGTATCRTACAGCTGTATGACCTACTGAGACATGTCCCTTGCAGGGTAGTGGAACTTCATTCTGTTCTAAGCATGAATGACCAGATTAAGAGAGTAAGACTTTTTTTGCCTGCTCATTGAAAAACTTAGTATGTAACCAAATTAAAGGGAAAAGTTCAGTCCTACAGYTATCTATACTTAGGATAGAAAGGTTACTTAAAATGTTTTATGAATTCTACGTTCCAGGTGAAATTAAACTTACTCTGAGCACATAGACCTGCAAATACATAGAGAATGAGACCTCAGAGGAAAAGCTGCTTCAACTCAGCCAAGATTTAAAAAGAACCAAGAAAGAGGATGTACCACACGTGAAGGAGACGAGGCTTGCCTTAATGGATCCTTCGCACCCCTTCCCCAAAATTACTGGGGCACAGGATTCTATACAGGTTTAAATGTATACTCAAAAAAAAAAAAAAAAAAAACGACTTGGGCTCTGTAGTACCCTGACTCTCATCTGGTATCTACAACTGCTTCTAGATGAAGCTCAGGCAAGGCAGTTGCTCAGAAAGTAGCAGACAGAAATACCTTCCCATTTGAAACATCCTAGCATTGACATTCAGAGACTCACTATGCTGTTGCTGAACTAAAAGAGCAGGGAGCTTCACCAGCAGCCACACTCCCAGGCCAAAGCCTAAATAAACCATCTGGGAGTATCAAAGCTAGAATATGAAGATWGGAATAGTTCTGAAGGATGTCTATCATGCTTCAGGTGGCAACTGGCAGAATTTCCATTTTGATGTTCRACAGTTTCCCAGCAATGATCTCAGATACCTGTCATAGCTGTTCATGCGATCTGGTACTCAGCACGAGAAAGGCTGCAGTGCTTCACACTAGGTAAGAGTCTCTCAATGCAGGGCCTACACATCCATACAAAGTCTCTGCAGAAGCAGTCATCTTAGGGGGAAGATGCCATCAGGGGATAGTATCTGGCTTTCCTTCTCACCCTTCTCTACCAAGCTAGATTTCACAAAGATGAACTAGGAGTCGCAGCAAATCCTGGGAACCATGGAAAAAAAGGATGTACCTTCAGATAAACACTATCTTAACAGCTTAGAAACGCAAGCAAATTTCTTCCTTCCCTATAGACTGCATAGAGCAGAAATGTTATCTCTTTTCTGTTCAGCAAGAGGGAACCAGTCTGCAGGCAGCCGTAGAAAAACAAGGGCTCCATATAGATGGAATCCTGCCCCTGCCCAACAGTTTTAGTCTGCTTCCTACCTGGTCAGAGCAGTAACTCAGTAACATCCATCTGAGACTCTCTAAAACATTTCTGATAAAAGCAATACTTCGTCCAGGTTGGTATTTCTTCTCTGTGAACTATGATACATCAGAAGAATRTCCCAACTGTGAACTATAAAACATGTTAAGAACTTCCCAAAAGGCAAAACTGACAGTTAAAATATTCCACAACCTCAAAGATAGATGGGAAACTACTACCACGTTAATCATTTAAAAATATAATACAGCTTCACAAGAATGGTATCTGTTTTTAAGATTTTAAAAACTTTACCTGCTTAGATTATAAGACAACATTAATAAAAATGACATTTTCTCCAAATCTTTTTCTATACTGTGTATTTGTCTTCCAGAATCCTGTTGAATATAATCAGTATCAACATTTTTCCAGTATATGTAATGAGACATAAGAGGTTTCTCCTTTCTCAGCCAAGGAGGAGAATCTCCTCCCCTCTCAAAAAACACTAATAAAAGAGCAGAAGTCAGCCTATTCATACAAAATTATTATACCTTTCACCTTCCTAGTCAAAGTTCACTGCACAATTTTATTAATGGGTTAATTGCCAACAAAACCACACACCAAGTGTGTGTGGTCTTAGTCAAGACATTCATGAGGCAAGCAACCCACTTTACAGTTTGTTTCCTCCACATCATCCATTCTACCCCTCTCTCTCTTTATTGCTATTTGAACAATACAACAAAACTGATTTGATTCTTTGTTAAACTCAAATCTCTTTGAGTGTCATGCCCTACTCTGCTCTATAGCAAAGAAAACCACTATGCAATTCTCCATATATTGACCAAGCTTCTCTGCTATAGGTGAACTTCACTTTTTCAGTGGCTATAACTCAGCTCCCAGCCCTSACATACTTAAAACCAGTTTATACCTTTTTTTTTTTCCTCCCTTCTTTTGTTCTTTTGCCTGAAACCAGCCCAGCAAACTTATAACATGCTGACCTGTTCATCCGGCCTGGCTCAGGCAGCAGCTGACTGGTATTCSGCTAGCTGGCTAAAAAACACACCTTATACTGACCAGCTACAGAGTTACAACTGCCCTTGTCCAAACAGCAGCTAAACTGTATGAAACACGTAGTGACACATAGTTTCCACACCATTTYATGTGTAAAGGGAAGAAGGGATTGCCTTAGACACCAAGGCAAGTGGAACAGTATGTTTGGAGAAAGGTAGAGTTCAGTATTGAAAACTTCAAGCCTTTAATTGTTCACCCGCTCATCTGAGCTGGAAACCTTAATTTAGTTCTGCAACATATTTATGGAGAATCATCACGCTCTACTTCAGTCTTGATCTTGCAGTCAATGATCAGGCTCTTCCAGCGTCCTGTTCCCTTCACTGCCTCATCACAAGACTTGGCCTGACACCCTCCTTTCCAAGGTCATCTTTCTTGAACAGGTTGGCCAGAATTACATTCAGTATTTGAGGTGAGACCTCATTGAAGATTTCCATGGTATCAACATTGTTTTCAATCTCCAGGAAATATCTTCCTTCAAAGGCATTTTATGATTGTGTGCATCACTGCCAAATCACATTAGTAGCTATGGYTTTGCCATTATAATGTAAGACCACAGTCTGGAATACATTCTGAAGTCGTAGTGCAACCAAAAAAGCAGACCATGCTGTACAGCCTCACAAAAAGCTGAACTGGCACAAATAGCTCAAAGTAATTCCCTCCTTTAGCCACTAMACTTAAACAACTGTCAAACCACAGCTTTATGCATCTGAGTAAATACTTATCATCATAAGTGTTAATATGCTTTTTGTTGAATCCTCTTTCTAAAGAAAAAAAAAGTTGCATAACCTTGAATTTTGCTGTACCAGTTTAATTCCATTTCTATTTTGGTTCTGTTTATATAAAATTCCAACCCTTCTCTATACTGACAAAGATTTTAAAATTTGTTTTTACTTTATGTTCCAAAATCAGTACTGAGTACATTAAAAAAAATAAAAATAAAAAAATACAACTGCAGCAAAACTGCCTTTGTACCTGCAGCTAAACTGGCTGTCACTTGCAATAGATTTTCCATTTGCCCCCCTCTCAAGCATTATTTTGCTGATTGTATCAGGAAGTTGAAGATTATGTAAACATTCCCATTCACAGAACTTGAAATAGCCGTATTTTTACGGGCAAGAATGCCATTCGTATGCCAGATCCATACTTTTCTTGCTTTCAAGCTCCTAGAAAACTCTTATGCCTTTAAGCCTTTAGGTGTAAGTTCCAAACACAATAATGCAAGCAGTTACAGGTATACAAAACCTGAACTACCTTTTGTGAGACACAGTACTCGCCTTCAGCAAAAAAAGGACCGAGTCCTGGAAGAAAAGAGTACAGAGAACTTCTGCTGGAGGTATCTAGTCCTAGAATTATTTTCCAGAGAAGAAAAGGGAAATCTAGAGCCCAACTATTTTACAGTCTTGATCAAATTAACATTTTCACCATATGTAATATTCACAATTTAAGTGCCCTTATTACTTTTGATCACTAACACCACTTTTCCATGCTCTGAAAACATCACATCAAACTGAGGTTTGCCTCAGGAAGTGAGAACTAACAGAATTTCACTAGGGATCATTATTATGCCAGTTCTTACGGAGAGCAGATTTTGATCTAAGTGATTGGTACGCTATCAAGAACTTCAGGATGTTTGAGATTCACACCAAGAAGAAAAAAAGCAACGGAACAGCATAGCAATTTCCTAATGTATCCCAGTACTCCTCTGCTCCATTTTTGTTGAGCTTTATGTATTCCTATGAAGTAAATTCTTCTGCTATCTACTGTGTCATTTTTTTATACTATTGCTAATTGTATATGGAAAAGTAAGATTGACAACTAGAAAAACATACCTAAAAATGAAATATTTCAAAACTAAAATTAGGCTACTAAAATCAAGAAACTACATACTTAACCATCTCATTATACTGTATTTATCAGTAACGCTTTAAAAATAACAGACTAGGAAAGGGAACAAATTTAAAAAATACTTACTGAAAATCTGTATTTGTGCTCTATAGCACAATTGTCTAAAAATCACTTTAAGAATATGCTACACATGGGACAATCAGCATATTTAACTGTTCTAATAATAGTAAGTGCATCAAATGCTACAACAGCAGTCTTGAATAAATCAGCACTAGTCTAACATGAGAATCAATTCAATATAAAAAGTGATGCAAGACAGAAGTTTTTACTTCCCTTACCTGCACACAAGCACTTACAAACAGTCTACATTTTCATTTTCAAAGTATTTTCTAAAGGTGTTTGATGTTCGACATGAACCAGCGCAAGCACAGACACTTCAAAATATCAGGGCTCCAAATAAATACTAGAACAGTTACTTGTGTACAAAGAAGCGACTGTGCATGTGCTTCTTACAACTTACCCTTGATACGTGGCAAAAGAAATAATACCTCCAGAAAGCCCTCTGAAAAGAAGTTAGGATATGGATTATTATTGCCATCATTCTTCCACAAACAGAAAAATGCTTCTGAATTGCTGTTAACTTAACCTCTACACTGGAGAGACTAGAACAGTAAGGAATCATCCCTTTTTGCTTCTTAGAACAAATATTAGTTAAATTCTAATAATCTAGAAGCTCTCTCCCTACTCCCTGAAATGTAAAAAATAAAATTATTTGGAAAACTATACAATCTATCAATATCAAATACTTAAAAATCCAACTACAGGAAAAAAAAAAAAAGAATCTTCCTATTTGTGATCACACACGAAAACCAACAAAAATATTTATTTGCTGTCAGTCTAAGATGTCTCACTGAAAACACCTTTTAGAAATTCTAGCTTATTCTTGGAATTACCTCCCGGTATGAAGATAATGAAAGCATGTTTTATATATCTAAACATTTAATAAATGAAAATTTACTTCAAAGTTTTAGTTAAGATGAACATACGCTTAGTAAAACTGAAGTCAACAGAACCCAAGTCCATGCTCTCTTCCAACTTTATGAAAAGTATTCACAACTACATCAAAAATTTACCCTTTGACTTTGTTTTTAGCAAAAGACATGAACAAACTGAATTTTGTTACAATATGCCCTGATTATCTAGACCATAGTAAAATGCTTATCTTAAACCATCTTAAACCGTATCTAAATCAAAGATGTTTACAGCATGCAAATCAATGAAAGTTTGCCTTGGAGGAAGTATTCAAGCAAGTCATTTCTGCTTTATTTAACTTTGCAAGAAAGCCTTAAGAATCCATTTGTCAAAGCGTTATATAAAATTTTTAGCGTTAACATTTCAATATACTAATAGAAAGTATTAAAACAATCTACAATAATTTTATTAAGCAATTAGTCTCGTGAAACGAAGGTCTGTATGCTGAACAAGGGGTATAAGGGAGCCCCAAATGGTTCTCAACTAAAAAGTACATACATGTAAAATGGCAACATGTAAAATGGCAACTCAGATTCAGCCAGCAAATCAATGAAGTCCTGGGTAACGCTTTTGGAATAAGGGGTGTTCAGATTTGCTGTTTGAGACTTCTATTCAAATTTTTTATTTGGATTAATTTTCCCCTGATTGCTGTCAATCGCAGTCAATCCCATCTCAACAACTTCCAGGGCATTCCTGAGTTGCAACAGATCCACACAGTTCCACCTTGGTCAGCAGGAATATCTTCTTTCCATCGTTTCCAGAACTGGGCTGGGGTGAGGAGGGGCTCTGTTCCTTCCTCTCCTTGAGTGCCTGCAAGCTTTACTTCCAGTGCAGTTCCCTGTACTTATTGCTTCTATTATGATCCTTCCTTCATGTACCTTGTATTCCAGAAATATCTCCTAGCCGAGAATGTTCTTTTGCTCCTATGGAAGATAAAAACTCTCCGGAAAAGGTCTAGCTGACCAAAAGCAGCAGCAGCAAAGACAAGCCAAATAGTCTTCCTCCCTGCTGGCCAGCCACCCTCTTTAATGGAACGTAAGTAACCATAAATGATGAACAGACAGAGCCTTCACAGCGGGTTAAGAAGTACAAAGCTATGACCCTAATTGACATCCAGACACAGTTACAGATCTCCATAGTGACAATCATGCTCTAATATAAAAATATTAATTTTCTTACAGAATTAAAAAAAAATAAAAATCCACCACACATCATTGCAGATGATGCAACAAAAGCGAAACAGTTTTACCATTGTATAACTAAGGATTGGTGAGGGGAAAAATACAGAAAAATGCATAATTTAATGCCTCCAAAACAGATTTACAGGAGCTGTATATGAATCAAGTATTATTTATTATCCAGTTACTTTTTCTTAGGTTGTCTTGTATACAGATGTAAAGTATCTAGCAATCGATCCATTTTGTATACTTGAACATATTGTAATGGRCTGTATTCCCAAACCTTGGATTTAAGATGCCACTGTGGTCTAGAAACTACAAATCACACGCTTTACATAAACAATTCCACCAACAGACTTATGTAATACTCTTAGTGGCAACAGCACAAGGTATAATAAAAATAAAAACCCATCTGTTTTAATATTTAACRGAATTACCCAAAATGTTTTACTGAATGATCATCACATAATTTATTAGGATTAAAAAGACTCCTTTCCTTTAAAGCTTCCCCATAAAACATATCCAGTTTTCAGACTGGTCCTGTACAATCTAGGCAACCTA
Source organism: Rhea americana (assembly GCF_003343005.1). Lineage (NCBI taxonomy): Eukaryota > Metazoa > Chordata > Aves > Rheiformes > Rheidae > Rhea > Rhea americana. Next base: position 2,354,884 of record NW_028185095.1, on the reverse strand, counting down.
GACAAAATCTAGTTTTTCTGCTTCTCAGGAAAAAAAAAAAAAAAAAAAAAAAAAACAGTGGTACTTTAGTGTTAAAATGAATTTAGTCAGCTCACAAAGCAATAAAAGATAATTTAATACCAAAATAAAGCATTTTAGGAAAACTGGCTCCTTTCAAGTTTTTTGCTTTGCCATTTAGTGTGCACTTACCAATCCCTGATATATTATTATATTCAGGTTTTATACTTGTCACTGCTGCTTTTGAACCTTTAAACAGGTCGAATTAGTCTGACCAAAACACCCTTAGTTGCGAGGATGGTGGGGGGTGCGGGAGGAAGGTGTGTGTGCACGCCTTGCTTTGGAGGAATAAAACAGGTATTAACAGAATATTAATATCAGATAATATCAGACCTGACAGAAACACAGATGATTGCAGCAAGAAGAAAATCACAGAGTTCACTACAGAAGCCACCTACTACCTTTAGGTACACATTCACTGTAGGAGGGCAGRGGCACAAGACTCCTTTTTTAAACAAAATATTACCTTGATGCACTCCATATGAATTTAAGTAACTTACTACATTGAGCAACTTTTGCTGTATTTAAAGACAAATTGTAGTTTTAAGACTTTCAAGAGACAAAGCACCCATTTATTGCTAGTTGCTGAGCATACCCAAATGTGTAATTTTTACAGTATTCAGAGAAGATACTTGGCATCTTCCTATATAAATATACAGACAAAAAAACAGTTAAGAGTTTGTGAGGTTCCAAAAAGGAAGATAAATTTAACATAACCAGTTTTAATCAAGATCAAAGTCATAGGAGAATGCAGATAGACAGTCTGGGCTGCTCTACTTCTCAAAGCATAAGCATATAAAGCAACATTTGCAAAGATCATTAATCACATTCAGTCTACAATCTTACCACCTCCTAAGCAAAGAGAAACAACTTTTACTTAAAAATCATATGTTTATCCATAACAAGCATTTTTAATTATATTTAAATTAGATATTTATCACTGATTACAAAGCTATTACCTTTATACTTTGAAATATGGTAGGTTAATTTTATGTGCACTTATATAGCTCCTTGAGTGWAGGATCTGGGAGTGCACAGGACAGAAGAAAGTATCAGTAAGGAAACTTACTGAACAACACAATCATCTTTGCACTCTCAGTACGAAATGGGAATTATTTAAATATTAAGTTCTGCTTTGTGCTGCTGCATTTTAGACTATAATTCAGCAGGTAGCAATAACGTGCAAGATATTTTAATATACACTTTTCTTCCTTAAACTAGTTTTGGAAAATAACCTGATAATATAAATTATCAACTCACAGATTTTTTTCCTGATTCTTTTCTATAAAGAAGCATTAGCTTGCTGCTATATTTTTAAGGAGAATTAAGAACTGGAGAGGTGTTGGTTTACATTCTAGTCCATTTTCTTTTATGATTTGGTATACTCACTAGCAATTAAATAATTTCTTTTATTAAAAATGCCTTGTACTAAAACGTTTTCCCCTCTGTTGAAATTTCCCCATATTCTCTACCTTAATATCCCTTTCTTGTGTGTAGTATTTCTCATCAAAAGCACTAGGAAATTATCAGAATTACCTGAAAATTTCCCTTTAATTTAGTATGTCAGTCTACAACTTAATTACGTAAATTCAAACTGTCTAGAGCATAAAATAAGATCCAACCTTCAACAGGAGGCTGGGAGAAACCTACCCACCAAAAATCCATCCGTTCATAAATCTGTGGCAACAGCTGTGAAAATCTAACAATATTTTAAAACCACAGGAACCCTCATCATCACAAAAAGAAACAACTGCAACCAGGAAATTCTATATCAAGCCCAACTTTTAAAAATTACACCACATCCCACAGAAAAAGTATGGAAGTACAGTAAGCATTTCAAAATCTATGACTCTTATACAAAATATGAATGTTACATTTTGCAGTTAAAAATATAAACTGTAACCACAACTTGTTTACAGTTAACTGAAAATACTGTTTTTTTTACATATTTATACTTAACATTTCTGATGTCAGAAATCCCTTCTCAGATCATTTCTTAACCAGATAGAGAATTCTTAAGTCTCTCAACACCAGAAAATTTGTAGACAACAAAATCAGTTCTGTAAGTCTTTTTCCTGAATCCTTCCCAAATTGTCAACTTCATTTTCAAAGCTGAAGCTTCAAAAGGGACAGCATTTTCAGCAATAATCTCACCAGTGTCATAATAAACAGACTAAAACAGTCAGCATTGTCCTGGAGCGAATATGGCAAGCTCCTGTGCTYTATTCCCCCAGCACACGCAGGAGTAGTAACCTCAAGCTCTGCAGTGTTTCAGTAGTGCTGGAGTTCATTTGCTTCTGTTCTATTTAAAGAATTACCTATCTTTAGTCCTACTGTCAACAGATTTTAACCTCCTAAAATACACAGTTTAACAAAGGGATTTTCTGCACGTTGAGACTCCTATACCTATGGAAAACAGGGGGCTCTGAGAAACATCCTGGTATACTGTAATTTAAGTTCTTTACTTCCGCTGGAAGACAGGATGAAGAGTTAGTAGGAATTTCCTGCTGCCAGGGCAGCAGGCTGGTGATAAAAAGCATCAAACAGAAGCAATTAGAGTGATGGACACAATGAGCCTAAGAGGATACACCACAAGTGTTCTTTTGATGTTTGAAGTCGGGTACCTCTCAGTGCCACACCAGGGCAATCTTTTTTTCTGGCCTATTGTTCAAATTGCCTATCTGATGTATTCTACCAGGGTATTACAAGTTAAAGAATAAGTAGTCAAATAAGACAGGAAATTTAAAGTATCAAAAAAATGTGCAGAGATTTTCTCAGAGCTTGGCTATTTATCTTTAAAAACCTGGGACTGGTATGGGCTCTAAAAGCTTTTATTATGTCAAATCTTAACTAAATAAGCTTAATAAAATGATTAAAACTAAATGCACTATTTCTGGTTTGTACCTAGCAAAGAAAATTTCATTTCTATTATACTGCAGCTATACAAACTTAAATTGCTAGTCTCTGCTCATTTTTCTCACATCAGAATGAATATATATGTCATTAATCTATGTCTGTAGAAATCTCAAGAACATTTTAACTTTTCAAATTCTTTGAAGATGATGAGACGCTCACTCTTGCAAGGTGCAAGAGCACAGTGATTCTTCTTACCTAATGTATTTAACAACTCAAGTGTGTTTGGCAGTAATTCTACCAAACAGCCCATCACATAGCTACCAGACAGCTAGCCTAGACCACTTTTAAACATTTGCTCCTATTTGCATATTGTTTTCAAAGTGGTCATTTTGTATTTCTCCCAACAGACCTATGCTACTTCTCTGCTATGAGTATTGTTGCCCCCTTTAGAAAGTAAGTAGCAGCCTACAGACACCTGAAGTGAGTACTCTCCCTTTCCATCCAAGCAGCTTAGCACGAAAGAACTACCGTTCCTTAAAAAAAGAAATCTTACAGATGCACATTTTGTATTAGAAGTCCAGCTAGCAAGCTAACCTCACCCAAGGGTAAGGATTACTCTTCTGGTTTTTGTGTGGAATAGGGAATTAAAATATACAGCCTAAAAGAAATAACACCATAGCTCTGTAAGTTTTTACACTTCTCATCAAGCTACAAACGGAAAAAAAAATCTAGAAGTCTATATAAATATAGGAACCAGGAATGTACATGACGGAAGAAAGCAACAATATAAACAAAGGAAGTACAGCCTTTGCTACTAGAAATTAGTCTTCTAAATATAGGTATCAATTAAGAAAACGACATCTATTGACCTGAAATCCTAATGACACTTTAGGATATGATTTTGACCTTATTTTTTTTATTTAAGGAAAAATAAAAAGCAGACCAATGTTGTTACTACATCACCTGAAAAGTCTGCCACAGTTTGACAGATAACAGTCCTAAATCTGGCAATTAAACCCCAAGTTCCATGCTAACAGAAGTCTTGAGTAGGACTCCTTAAACATGTTTGAAACATACTCCCCCAAAGAAAAATGATACCATTCTCTCCTATATAGATAAGAAAAAAAATACAGTTGGTATACTCCACTGATTTACCTCTGGAAGCACCTGACAGACAGGTTATCTGCTACAGCATCTCCAGGATCACTTGTAAGAAATTACTGGAATATCAGAAACTTCCTGTAGGAAGTTTTTTTTCTAGTTGCTCTGCTCAAAATACTAAAAACGGAGTTTGGTTATAATTTCCTTCTCCTATAAGCACAAATTCAGCAGTACCTCCCAATCTGTAGCTATGGTAGAAGCTACATGGTCACTTGGAATAATGGCAGTTTCTCACAAARTTATTTAAAAATAACATGCCTCCTATCGCAGATGGAGGCAAACAAGCAGCAGAGAAATATCTCTTGATGGATCATATTGTGGAAAACCAGACTACCATACACCAACTAAGGCTTTGTCAAAGCAAGCAATGAAATTCTTTCTTGAATCTCTACCTCAATACCTACACACAGCGCACAAGAACAAGGATCTTTCAGGACCATCAGTGATGCTGTGAGGCAACTGTAAACTCAGAAATTTTGAGCCACAAGTTCTAACCTGGCTTATTCTTAGGAACAGGGAGAAGATTGAATCAGGAAGCACAAATCACAGGCTGTGCATTATACATGAAATGGATCTCATCTATTTAGCACAAGCAACGTTAATGATAAAGAAGCAGCAGAAGCAAATGGTGCAGCACACCAAAGCAACCTAACAAGAATCCAAGGCATATACTCTGAATTAGCCTATATCCATTTGCAGTGTATTCATTGCCTCTATTACTAAAGCCCCCTAGAATAAAACAGCTTGAGCAAGGGGCATGCTATATTGAATACACTGACAGAGTATGCTTCAAATCTAGAGACTCTGAAGAGAATCCAGACATTAACTATGTGCTGGATCAATAATATACACTCATGGAAAAAGATTAACTACTCAGCACTTCTTCTGAACCTGGCACCATTAATTTAACTGGCACTTGTCTTACTTCTAYCTTCAGACCCCCTGCATGCCCTTAAGCATACCCTCTTGCATAGTTCTGAAAGAAGAACAACTACAGAGTCACAACTACATTGTGAGCTATGGTTTAACTCTTCAAAAATATACAGTAAATAGAAGCAAAGTGAATTTTGCACTAGATCATAAAATGCTGACCCAGCTCACTCCCTAGCCACACAACTGCTTGGTCCAGGCCAAGAAAGGCTGTGGAAATCTGTCTTAGGGAGGAGAAGGCCACTCCCTTCTCAGTAGAAGTCAGCAGTCACACACAGTCACGGGTGAAACAACAACGTTAAAGAAATATTCCTTGCACTACAGATTTGCTTTCATCTCAAACATGTATACCTACAGAAACTSCAAAGTGCTAAAACTGATGCTAGAGCTTCCTTCTGTCAGGAAGAGATGAGAAAAATAAGAGTATAACCAACAATAATTATTTTTCACGAACCGCTGCAAAAATTGATATTAAGGTGCAAACTCAGTATAAGAACCATGAATAAAAACAACAGCTGTGCCTCATTTTCACTAGAAATATTTTTTGGAGAAGAATGTTTCAAAAGTACTGGACAACAATAAATCTAGGTTTAACTAAAAGTTTTTAGGAGGAGTCTTCGGTGATCAGAAATTATATGATCTGGATGTTCCGTACAGACCCTCTTTAAGCACATCTGAGGGAACTATCCACCACGAATTCATTCATTTCCAAGAACACTTAATTTACACAGTGTTTTGAAATGTAGAACTGAGTTCTACAGTTAAATTACACATTGTCTGTAAATATGCTTCCTTTTTTTTTTTTTTTTTTGGTCGAAAGCAGCCTTCATTGATCACGTCCCCAGATTTGATGTGAAGCAGCTAGCCAGAAGGCTGAACAGGAACAAAGGACAAGCTGTCAAGGTACTCAGCCCCAGAAGCATCCCTGAATGCATTATGTAGCTAACACCTACTGGTAATATGTTGGCACGTGCTAAGTACCTGCATAAAGGGAATTAACTTCAAGTTCTGGATATGATTTAGAAGAGAATGAGGCTTGAAAGCTGAATCCTCTAGTCTGATGCTTGGAATTCTTAAGACAGTTTTAAAGTAAGAGAATTGAAAACAACTAAAGAGATTAAGTCATCTAAATTTAGTTTAGAACTAGTTATATGTACACACACTCCTTTGCGATTTTCTTTTTCTGGTTATTAATAAAAAAAGTATTTAAAACTAAAAGAATGCACTTCCTTAATAGTAAAATAAAGCCTTTCCAGGTATTTAGGAAAGGGTCAGAAGAAAATGATGCATTTTTAGTGTTTTATTTTCTTTCAGATAGCTAGTAATTCCCATTACACTGACACTTTAAAGAGAACTACATTTCCAAAGTTGTGTTTGGAGCATCTTACAGAGCAATGGCAATCCTAAACAGTAGTTTAAGGGTTTATGCTGCCAGAAGCTCCTGAAAGAGGAGCAGTCCTGTTCAGGACAAAGACAGGTACTCCCCYCAAAGAAGTTACAAGAGAAATCTTGTGTCTTCCCTGTTTCTTCTATGGTAGTGGGTGAGTACTAAACCAGTGCATAAAAAGTTGTATCATTAAGTCAACAGGAGAACTACCCTTCTCAACAGTAGCCTTTTGAAATGAGCAGAAGAAAACAAATTTTAAAATTATTTTTGTTTTTCGGGGGTAATGATTATCTACAGCTAGTCAACACAGTCAAAAGCCATTTGGTAAATCAGTGGCAGACACTAACAGCGAGTCACTCTTCTACCTGCTCTAAAGCATGACAAAACTAGAGTTTTAGAGACAATACAGGGAATTCTAGGCTTTTATGAACTACTTATAGCAAAATTTTCCTTGAACAAGTAAGACTGACATCTATCTTCATCTTAAATATACTTTATTATGTTCTAGAGTTAACATGAATGCAATATTCAAACTGTAATGGATCTTTATTCCTTCTCTTAYGTTGTTTATTTCATCATAGTACTATTGCTGCAGAAATATCAAGATTGATATTTCTGCTGGAAATCAGAAAACTTTTTGGTACTATGTGCCCTGATTATCTAGACCATGGTAAAATAATCCTAAATCAAAGATGTTTACAGCACACAAATGAATGAAAATTTGCCTTAGAGAAAGTAAGTGTTCAAGCAAGCCAGTTTTGCTTTATATTTAACTTTAACTGTCTCAGGCTTAAGTATCACAAATCAGAAACCTTTAAGGTTATGTAGAAAATAAGCTTTCTGAAGCGTTCTTAGACTTGAAGAGTAACTCGATTTTACAGCCCACTGTATCAATCTGAACCTATTTCCTACTCCCTATGTGACCAGTGAACCTGGGAGTCATTGTATCATCTGTTCGTTTGAGTCAGGTTCCACAGACACAGGTTCCAGCTTTACCAGATTGTAAAATGCTCTGTGGAAATATGGGAATTTGACCTCACTGGCTAGCAGTCAGGCACTCTCCTGCTATCTGTGAAATGTTCAAGAGAGCGCAATGGAACAGGGTGCGGCTTGTGTAAAGGATGACTGAGGAAACTTTTCATTGCCATATTTCTGCTCACTCTCATATGCAAGCCTCATGTCTACACAAAGAACAGTCGTTCTACATCAGTGAAACTGAAGATGTATAAGGACACTACCTATAGCAAGTTTACAACAGGCACTAGCCTAAAGATCTTTCCTACAAACCCTAGAGAATAATGGGACGAAAGATGTTTAAAAAGCAAGAGGGGAAAAATATTCTGTGATAACAGGCATGCACTGAGGTCCTCAGAACCACTCTGAAAAAGAAAAGCAGTTCTGTAACGACAGAGGTTACTAACAGTGATAAATGTTATTTTTCCTTTCATGTTTAACATGGAAAGGGAACAGTTCTATGCATTAACCRTGTTGTGTCATTTTGCCTTGATATTTCATTTCCTAGGTCAATTTACACAGACTCACTGCAAGTCCTCATTCTACCCATCTCATTCCACGCTCCTCATCTTTTACCCCTTGTCCTCATTTGATATCACTTGCAGAAAGCTACTTGCATTTCTTCCAAGTTGCTTTTGTGAGTTTAGCAAATTGAATCAGCCCAGTACTATGCCAGACAGCCATGAGAGCTGGTGTTTGAGAGGGTTCAACTGACAGCGAAGTGTAACTTCCTCCCCCACATACCCAATTTAGGGTGAAGAGAATATAGAGAGGAACTRTAAGTCTCCCAGCCCTCCAATCAGTCTTTTCTTATATGTCATGTCATATACAAAGTTGACAGGACTACAAGATGCCAACACTGTTAGGATGTTTTGAATTAACATTTTTCATTAGGTATAATTTGTAAAGTTTTTAGCATTTCTTGCTTTAAACTAGATTCTGTATTTGACATAGGCTATCTCAAAGCACCATATGACAGAAATTTTAAGTAAACACACTTCAATAGTGCTTAGGGAAAGGAAAAGCTCAACTTCTTACCATGCAGAGAACTAGAACTTGTCATCAGAAAGAGAAAAGGAAGAGAAACTGATTTTGATTAGAGAAGGACAAGTTATCCTGCAGGACTACTTTAAGAGATACCAGCTGTCACCTTTAGCAACAGAAACTGTAAGAACTTTTTTGGACAAGCGGTAGAAGCTAATTTGCTATGCTATTAAGCAGGTTGAGCTACTAGAGGAACAAGAAATGTGCACTTTGCTGGCTTATTTTTGAAGCTTTATTCTATTACTGAATATCTCTTAAATTAAAAAGAAAACCAAAAATCCCCAAGAACTGTCTAACAATGAAACTGACCAAGAAAACTCTGACATGCGCTAGATGCTCACCCTGTTTATCATCTACAGCAAGGATTTTGCAGTTTATTAGGAAGATTTTAAGAGTTTCCAGCAACAGTCTACAACCTACTGCATGATGAATATGTCMGTCCATGCTTCAACAATGTATTCGCCAATAGTGTTGAGTTTGCAAACAAGCTTCTCCCTTAGAAAAAYGTTACGGCTGACTAGGGCTAGAAGGAAGACAGCAATAAGAATAGCTTCAAGTTCAAGTGGTCACCTGGAGCTCCCCTTGAGCATCATTTTGAGCACGTAAATATCCTGAAAGCCTATGAAAACACAAATTCAAACACACACTTTCACTCTTACATATGTGAAAAGTGCGTATTTGTCACCCGCCTCTTCTCTCGCATATTGAAAACTGCTAGCACTCAGATGATAAGATTTAAGAGTCTGAGTTGATCTGCTGCATATTACTTGTTGAAAGAAGCTTCACAATCTGACCAAGATGAGTATGCTGAAGTGAAAAATATAAATAGGTTTTCCACACAGATTTCATGACCAACATTCTTTGCCTTTGCTGCTAATGAAAGAGCTTCCAGTATCAAAATATTTATAATACTGGAGAAAAAAAAGTTTTGGATAACTACAATTACTATTAACATTAATAAGAAATATTTTAGCAAAAGCTATAACAAGATTCTAGAAAATTTCCAGTCACCAAATAAAAAGCTCATTCTACTCCATTAGACATCATCTTCCCTGCAAAATTGGTAGGACATTTCATCAAATTATGAAGTTTGCTAATCATTGACTAACCAAGATCCCAGAGTTAAAGAATTTTTGTTCTCACACATCCTTAGAGTAGTATCAGTAACACCACAATTTCCCACTTTTTGTGCATATACTCAGCACTCCTTATATTTTGTTTTACAGCTGAATCCTCATGACAGGATGTCAGAAGATGGTTCTTTTTAGGATACACAGATTGTTTTCCTTGTGATCAGAATTCTTCCTGAACTGAAGAGCAGATTAGTGATGTTTTGCAAATTATATGCTGAACAGCCTCTGTGTAGGCATTATGAAAAGCAGATACTCGTTACCTTAAAGGATGCTCAATAAGAACAGAATGGAGGATGAGAAAAGAAAGGCAGTTTAAGATCAACTTGTCCAAAGCACAATTCCTCCATTTTGAAGGAAAAGAAAAAAAAAAAAAAAGAAGAAAAAGCTAGAAGAAAAAACGGAATCTACGCACTTTCAGCTTCTTTGAAAGGCTCCAACTAATCGCGATTTTGTACTTTTCCAAGTGAGAAAGACGATTTTATTCAAATTTTTTGATAGGTTTTTTTTTCCCGAAGTATTGGCAAGTCACTTCACAGTCCCCCCAACTGTCCAATGAGTTGGGGGTTGTTGTTTTATCTGGGGAGAGGAGGGAAGGGCAAGGAGGGAATCAAAAACATCTYGAGTTTTTAAATAAGCTTCTTGTTTTTAAAATAAGACTTCTTGTAAATTACTTGTGGTTTTAAATCCAGGTCTTAGTACATATATGGTACATATGAACTAAATAAGAGCTTACTACTGATTTATACCATTCTACAGAGGGAAGATTAGCTGAGACTTAATTTGTTTTTTCTTAGTGMATACCAAAATCATCAAGTTCAACAAAATAAAATAAATGTTTCTAATAAAATTTATAGGATTTTTGAAGTAGTTTTTAAGATTTTTTTTTTCATTTAATGAAATATAATTATCAGTAGGGGTAATTTGCAAAACAAACTCTTCCCAAATTAAGGATCAGAGAATTAAAACTAAAATATTTAACTGGTGGCCTCCCCTATACTACTGTTACTGTAAAGCAGCTTTATGGACAAAAGAAAAATAAAGAGACTAATTTATGATGTAAGGTATAGACATTTAACAATTGCATGCTATTTAAAATCAAAGTAATTCTAACAATCTAAGTTTTTCAACCCTGAAACATGAAAATATTTAAAGAAAATTCTTCTATTATGCAATTGGTATGAGCTGGAGAGAGCCATCTGCACCCTCTACTGACAAATGCTACCAAAAATTTCTAAAATTAACAGCTATTTCCTGCTATGTTTAATTTTATCTTATACACTTAATATAACTAAAAAACAAAATTAAACCTGTTTGTTTGGACCTTCCCCAGAATTCCTAGAAGGAAATACATATATATTTTAAATCTTAGAAGGCTTGATCAAATGCAATATATTTAGAAATGACTTTTAAACATGGACTACATTTCAACTTAAATGCTGATATTGACATCAAACCAATCCACATATTCAAAATACGACTGACAGAATAAAGATCACTATGATCATTTAGGCAGTATTTTAAAATTAGAGATTAGTGTTATCTAGATAAGATCATAGAATCATAGAATGGTAAGGTTGGAAGGGACCTCTGGAGATCATCTAGTCCAACCCTCAGCATAGCCTTGTACAGCATTAGCAGCACCATGCTCTAACCAACTGAGCTAAACTTGCCCCCAAGATAAGAACTCTGAACCTGAAAAAAGTCATGTTTTTATGGCTTCAGTTACAAAAAACTACCAATCACAAGTTTCTATGTCACCCCCCCCCCAAAAAAAAAATGTTGAAAACAAGCTAAAAATTAGCTATGCTAGCTAACAAATAAAAGTCAAGATATAGGCAGCATGGAAATAGAACTACTCAAATAAGGAACGCAGCAAGAGCAGGATGAGAAACAACACAAGCAGAGTCCCTCAAGGGTGTATCGTAGGACATATGCTGTTTCATACCTTTATCGATGACCCAAAGGAGAGGGCAGAATGCACCTCATCGAGTTTGCACACGACACCAAACTCAGGGATGCTCAAGGGCAGGGCTGCTACTCAGGGGGGCCCAGACAGACTAGAGGGATGGGCCAACAGGAACCTTGTGAAACTCAACAAGGACAAACGCAGAGTCCAGAGCCTTGGGACAGAGCATGTTCTGTATCAGTACAAGCCCAGGACTGTCTGTCTATAGAGACCTGGAGGTCTAGAGAACCATACACTAAACAAGTCAGCAGTGTGCTCAGGCAGTAAAGAAGGTTTACAGCACACTGGGCTGTAACATTTGGAATAATTATTCTTTTTACTCAGCACTCATTAGACCACATCTGGAATACTGTGTTTAGTGATGGGCCTCCCAGGACAAGATGTTGAAGAACTCGAGCAGATCCAGTAAAGGGCCACAAAAGATAGTCAGTGGCTGGAATATACAACTTGAGAGATGGGGGAAACTGGACTTACTCAGCCTAGAGAAGAGGAGGCTAAGGGTTGTGGAGGGGAAGGAGGACACTTAGTAGGTGCCTTCCAGTTCCTAAGAGAAGTTAAAAGACACAGCTAGGCTCTTTACTGAGATGCATTGCCAGAGAATGAGACAAAGGTCATAAACTAAAATAGGGATGGTTCTGACTCAACATAGGGAAAACACTCTCTCACTACGAGAATAATGCTTTATTTGGAACAGGCTGCTCACAGAAACACAGTGGAATCCTTGCCCTTGGACGGTTTCAAAATATAGCTGGAAAAGCCCTGCTCTGAATTCATGCTTGACTCTGCTCAGAGCGCGGGACTGGAGTAATGACCAAATTAAATTTAAGATCTTAGGATTTCAAAAAGTAACTTCAAAAAGGAAACCACCATTTCCATTCAAAGCCATTACTATGGCATGACATTAAAAAAACCATCAGCTAGACTGCAAAATGTTGGTAATTATTGACTGTAACATTGTTGCACTAAAAGCTTACAAAGATCTTCTAAAATAGAAATACCCTTTAAGCGCAGGCAAGTATTTCTTTCCTTAAAGGCTGTATCTATACTGCAGAATGTAACAGGTCCAGAGACTGGTTGCCAGCCCTGCGGAAATCCTAAGTGTCATAGAYTGACCACATCCATTCCAAGGAGTACGTGGCCACTGACCTCTTTATGGCTCTGTATTATGTTCTTCAGGCCCCAAAGCACACTGCTCTTTTGGAAACAGGGATGGTTTTCAGTTTGAATGTCCCCAAAAATGCAAAGGCTAAGCCATAATCCACTGTAAATCAACATTCACAGCACACTGAAGGTATATACATCATGCCCTAAAATGTGATACGAGGGCATGCAGCAGCACTGAAGATGCAGAGTCAGCTGCAGGAAGTCTGGTACCGTCTTGTTTGTGCTGCCTGCTGGCGCTGGCCCCTGGCCTGTGTTATCCCTCAAACTGTGCCTGTATGTCATCTCACTAGACACCAATTGGCACAGGCTAAAACTATGTCAGAGAATGTGCTAATAGTTAAGCAGCATTCACGTTCACTTTGTGGCCTCATTTTACTAAGAATTCTAGAAAACAGCCAAAAAAGGGCAAATCACCATCTCAGAAAGGAGAACAGATCATCTCTAATACGTTCTTCAAGCCTATAGTCAATCATATTTAAATCGCTGACCTGCTTTCCCCCACTGCACTTTTTCAAGAGTAAAAACTGAACATTGATTTATCTTCACAAAAAGGTTAGTATCTTTTAGAAGCAGTACCTCAAAGTTTTGATGTTTTGATCACCTTTTCAATTTCTAAAAATGATGCATGTACCCATGCAACTTATAAACTCGGTCTGTCACAAGCAACTTTGCAACTTTAATTAAAAGAATGAACTCTTTTCTGGTGAAATGATAAATACTGAATGCGTTCCACTTTGGAATGGAAAATGCATGAAGTTAAAGCAGGATTAATATTTTGACCTGTACTATAGAAAAGCAGCAAGAAAGATCCCATTCTCATTTTTTTTAAATGATTATTCAAACATTATCTGAAAACAGTATCTTTGGATGCAATATGATGTCTTAAATAGCCATTCAGGTATAAGCTTTAAAATGCACCATAAGAATTAAAAAAAAAAAGAAAAAAAGAAAAAAAAAAAAACTTATTCACTGTTATTTTAAACACAGTGAGGTCTTCCAAAATATGAAAACAGCTTTACTGAGGTGCAGAACAAAGCTAGATTAGACAGCAGTACCTATCTCCTGATATTAAGGAAACAAACACTATTTTTGCATTTACAGTTTAGTTAATGATCTTAAAGTTCAGGAAACAAAAACAGTTTCAGAAGTCTTCTTGGGCTTCATTGTACCTAAGATGTAGCAATTACAAAATGTTGATTTTTCCTGAATATCATGCTCTTCAGTTCACTAACCATCAGCAACACTTCCCTCATGCAATACAATAGTTATAAAAGCAAAAAAAAAAAAAAAAAATGCACCCAGGCATTTCTTACATGCTCCTCACATTTCAGAGTTCTCAGAGCTTGCCTTTTAATTAAAATCTCATTTCAGCATTTTCAGCTGAACTACCACCTAAAACACAGCTTCAAATCAAACATTAAAAGTCTCCATGATACCTTAACAAAATAAGGAATCTTAAAAGGTGATATTCAGCTATTTAAAATCCTTCAACAATATGCAGCCTCCTTRCCAAATAAAGATACTGAACATCATAGGAAAGACATATTTACTTATAAGTCAGTGTAGTTTAATAGTTACTAACAAGCTTTTACAGTGAATAACTCAATAACAACACTAAAATTATTACAATTTTGGACTGACTCTGCATCCTGACTGAAATATTATCTCACACCACTTTAACCATAAATACCAGTATAACCTAGTATTTTAATAAGGGAAGTTTTTAGATCTCAGCAATACTTAGTTCACCCTCAAAAACAAAAAATAATGAAACACTGAATTGTCAGTACATTAGAAGTGTTCCTGTTCTTCCAACTGGCATATTGTAAAGTCACTAGGATTTCAGGTTACACAGCTGTCATTCARACCTTTGCTGGCACCAATACGACTGGAAGGATGTCACTTGCTTTTTTTTCCTCCATAATGAAGTTTCTACCTGAAAGCCATAGCGGGCATAGTTCATGAAAAAGACCATGACAAAGAAAGCTCCAGAGTCAAAGACTACTATTCTGCTCATCTTTCCTTGACTAAGAGTCAGAAAATGAGATTATATTGGGAGAACTGTGGAACAGGAGCTATGCAAGAAAGAAAAGAAAAATCACGCATCTTTCACTGAGCTGCTAAACTATCAAGTAATTCAACTTTTTGTGAGAGTATCTTACTAGAGATGAGTAAAAAGACATATTTCCTCCCTCCAATGCCCAGTGTTATTAGACCTCACCAATTAGAACAATACTAGCGCTACCTTCAGCTGCTCTGGGTGCAGGAATCTTCCCACAGATGCTTCCCTCACTTCCAAGTGTTTTTCCAATACTTCTAACCACATAACTAAAGATTTACGCCTCCAGCTAGTGAGCAAATCATCTGTCTTTTTCTAGGCAGATTATTTGCTTCCAATTACAGCTGTAACTAGGAAATTTACAATGAAACCATGATTTCTGACCTTTCTCATCAAGAGCTCCTTTACTGTGAAACTATCAAGGAATGATGCCTTAGCAATATTTATTGCAGTGAGTAAATCCCTCTCCTCTGGTCTCCCTCCACCAGCAATTCAAGTATTTGGTGCAGCTAATATAAGTTTGGGATTCTTAGCCACAAAACTATGCAATGTAAACAATATGGCAGTAAATATTCATTTTCTGTGGGATTATGCCTAAATACTCTCTGCTGCTTGGCTCTGTAGTCACAAACTGTTTCTAAGGGGGGGAAAAAACAAAAACAAAAACCCCCACACAGATATGTTAAAGGAGAGAAAATAAGAGATGCCACATATAGTCACTGGCATCCAATAACATTTCAATTTCCATATGGAAATAACAGGAAATAAGATGTGCTTAATGTTAAGCACCAAGGCAACAAAAACACATTAAGATTTCATCATACGAGAACTTGGCTGTAAAATTTGTAGTTTTCTTGATCTTTTTTAAGAGTTCTCATTTTCAGGAACATCAGATAGCTAACAGACCATGTATTTTACCAACCAGCTGAAGCAGACRTTTGCATTAATCTGCTTTCTGTTAATTAAGTGGTGGAAATGCATCTACCCTTTACCAAGAAATCTCTTCTACCCTCAAATTCCTAGTCAACTTCTCTCTTTTTACATCCCATTTTAAAAGAGTTATTCTCCACATGATTTCTAAGGATAAATACCCAGGCCTTGCTATATCTTAACTCTGAATATAGCTCTCCAAAAGACTATTTTCCAARTACTGTCCATCACATTTTTCTGAGTAAAGAAATAAAGTCTTCTTTTAAGACCCTTTAATCACACTTTAAGAGCTCCAAAAAATAAATATATAATCTTCATATTGATAAGAGAACTGAATTCCAATTTCAAAGAGAAATAAATTATGGGAATTGAAAGCCAGCCATTGTCAAAAACAGAAGTGTTAAAAGCACGGGTGGAGTAGCAGAGAGAATCCAAAACATTGTTAATTTTTTTCCGCTACCTAAGAGCACCATTTGATATGGCRAAATAGAACCTCTCTATTTGAGGTTTAAAAAGTTGTTTTTCTTCTCATTATCATTTGCAAACTGATAAAGCCTGGGGGTAAAACGCTTTCATCCCCAAACTCCAGCAGGGTAGGGTAAAAGAAATGGCTCTCAAATGCTATCTGTTAAAACCAGATGAAAATTAGTATTCACTATAGCAGTACCTTCTTGCAATCTTCTTGCAACCCCCATATAGCAAAAAAAATAATTTTTCACCTCAAATATTAAAAAGCCTCAAATTTAATAGCACCTAGCATTTGAAGACAAACTTGCTAGAAGTTTTCTCTAGGAAAAATGACTTGCATCTGAAAGGCAGACATCGGAATAAATGGATGCTAACTGCTTTTATAATCAGTATTAGTAACATCAACCTGGAACCATAAGACTTTGTGAACTACATTACATTCACATCTGTGTACATGTATATATGCCTGAAAAAGATACTAAGCAGGTTTACAAGTTCTGCCCTGAACAYCAACATCAAGACTGTTAAGTGTGTTATCTGTGGAAAATATCCTAACAGGAAGAAAAAAAAAAGAAAAATGTACACTGTTATTAAAAAAAAAAGAGCAGCATTTTATTTTGTAAGTAGTGCTAACTCTTAAGTGCTTTATTGCTTTGCCTGTGCAATAAAGTGATTAGAGTTGAACCACAATCATGGACAGCTTGCAGAGAACATACCAGCAGAGACAATTTCACAAACTTTACTCCCAAATCTTTGGCAGGATTTTCAAGTGCTACCAAGTAAATAATGAAAGGATAGTCGAAGAGTGTTAAACATACCAGCAAAATGAAACAAAACATTCTCACCTCCCACCCCTCCATTCCTTCAGAACACTCAATCACACAGCTTCTGAAGTTGCAGCTTAGGCTTCAGTAACTGCATCCGTGTTTGGGCGNAGAGGGGAAAGAAAAGAAGAAAAGAAAAGAAAGAACACCACTACCACAATCATGTTTTCCCCTAATAATAATCAGGGCAAGGCAGGGGAAGAATAAAGTAAAATTAAAGAGTAGAAATTTCCCTGTAGAGTGAAAATACTTACATCAACTACAAAGGCATTTTTGACATGTCATTTTTTTTGGCAAAATTACTGAAGACCCCCTCCAAAGGCTAAGTAGCTTGAAAACAATGTGGCACCAGGAAAAAAAATATATATATATATATATATATAGTGCCAAAACTACTGATGTGTGTTTCCTTCTGCTTAAGTGATTTTTAACATTAATTGTGCTAAAGTGAGTTTTACCAGTTTTAGTGAGAGTGTCTCCAGTAAGAGACCAAGCTGGAGAACTASTGCAATAACACCCTTGCAGGTACCAAAGCCGCAACTGGTAACTGAGAAGTATGGAAAAGATGGTTTGGAAGAAGCAGAGTTTAGAAGTAATGAAACCATACACGAACAGTTAGAAGTTGTAGCATCTACAATTGGATATTTTGATGCAAAACAACCTAGTACTTTAACAACTCCCACATTTTCAACTACATAGGTGGATATATATCACATCACAGAGAGCTATGAAGGTACACATTCTCTATTCCTGAAAGTCCATAGAGTAAAATTTGTTTGGGGATTATGAAGAATAGAGGAGAAACATACTTTCTCAGAGTGGGAGAAGTGTGGAATGTGGGACAACACAGATAATWTCTAGAAGTGCTTTCTGACAAAACGTACTCTATTATTTACTGTTTTCCTTTAAGCTCACCTACAGCATTACGAGAATCATAGGAAGCATATTCAGTTTTTCATAAGTATTTTACTACTACTTTGAGATCTTCTGTTATTTTTAATAGAGAAAACTTTTTCTTTATCAAAATATGCATAGCTTTATATATATATAYAAAAACACATTAAATGGTATACCTGGAACCTTAACCAAGGCATTTGGTTTTCATGTTTAGCTACTATGAGTTCATCTCATTCTCTTGAATTGGTATAAATGGGTGCAAACCTACATCAAATTTTATCCAAGTACCTACAAATACAGTAACAAATATTTTGAAGTGTAATAACATGACATATATGTTCACTTTTTCCACACCTTAGTCAAAAGGGGAAATATTTCCACTTTCTTACCAAAAATTACTACATTTGAATTCATGGGGAATCCATGTGCATTTAAAGTGCATTTACAGCATTTCAAATAGTAGTTTACATACAGTAAAACGCCTTCAAACTAAAGACCACTTTAACACCCACCACATAGAACAAAAATATATTCACCTATTCAAAGAACTCTGGTAATAGTGGGCTATGTAAACAATTGTGGAAAATGACTGCATACAAAACATTAAAAATAAATAAATGAAATCAGGGAAAAAAAAATAAAATCAATCCTTCCCCACCCCACAAACACACACATTACAAGGGGCTGAAGGCTGCATACTGGAGAAAGGAAAAACAATCTCTTTACACCTGAACCGTAGGATTTCTTCAACTATTGCCCACATACTTAAATGAATAATCTGGATAGACTTTTTTCTCAGTCTAAAGAATGCAAGGGAGACTTTCTTCTGACTTTAATGCCATAACAGATTCATCAGATATGATTTTAACCTACAGAAGTTATAGTGAATAGAAGAAACATTATGAATCAAAATGCATGTATTTCATGCTAAAATAGTAGAAGCAAAAAACTTACTGTAATTTGATTCATTTTTATACCTACACCAGAATAGCAGACCCACTGCTATTCTAAATACTAGGATAGAAAACAGTTTTKAATTGTTAAATACTGGATTATTTCATGTTTAATATCAGAAGAACCACCAAAACAATGTTATTAACATAAGCCACCCAAAATTTAGCCAGTTCTTTTGACTATTTAATTAAGATTACTCCTATTTTCATAAGGCAAGAGAAACACTCACTTTTTACCTACCAAGAACAAAAAGTGCAAGAATGCTGAAGGAAAGATTGTTCTTGTTGCTTAACAGTTCTTTTTGATAAGGAAGATAGGTAATTTAAACAAGATCACGTGCTTTAGGCTAAAGGATCTTTATATAAAGACGTGGAACGGAAAGACACATACATAGAACAGATAGCACTAAGTCTTCGAAAAACTGCCAAWGAGGAGGGAAAAAAGTTTTCTATGAAAACATTCCTGAATTAAGAGGAATATTACGCGAGTACCATCAAAACAAGATATTAGGTCAAAATAAAAGACGTGCATTTTAGTGAAAGACAGTATTGTCAAAAGTCTTTAAAAAAAAAGAAAGAAAAAGAAAAAAGACGATGACTAGATGGCACACTAAAAAAGTGTGCCCATAACCTGTTCTGCTGTTTCTCTGATTAAAGCAGACAGGATTCTTTTGGTTAATTTCTGGCAGTGATCGCCATTTCACAGCACATTTAGCCCACACGGAATTGATCAATAATGCTACAGACATAAGGCTAGACTATCCATTTACTAACCACAAGAAAATGTACTGTTCAGCAAAATTCTGCACATTATAACAGTGAAATTTTAAAAGGCATTTTTATACAGATCTAGTCATTCCCTCACATAGGTTATGAATAATACCTGAAAATTAGCAGTCAGAATACTCAGACGGCTAAATTTACTTTGCATATCATATGAGAAAGCTAAAAAGCAYACATAAATGCATACAGAGGGCTCTAGATGCATACAAAAATATATAAACAAATTTTAAATGTTACATAGCTCAGGATTAGTAGCTTATAATAGCTTTCTTAAAACTGATCGAGCTTCAAATAGAAATGAATCAACTGTTCATCCAGCCACTGGTTGTTATCATAACAATTCCCCCCCACCCCAAAACAAGCGTATGGAAGTTCTCACGCTACACTTGTTTCTCATGACTAAGGGCTAGCGTTAGAAACTGAACTTTTGTTGCTTTAAAGATAAAAATCAATGGACTTTTGTATTACAAGATAATGATGTAGTACAGGATAGACATAGCAAAATACAAAGCCTTACAAATCGCTTTGAACCTGATCTGAAAGTCTGCCTTTTGCACCTAATTCTGTGTGTACATCCATACACGCACACACCCCTTCCTGTCAGTAAAGGGCTAGCTAATACTTTCATAGTTGTAACTGTTCTAAACTAATGAGCGTTAATGAAAGCTGGTATTCACCACTGAATGCCCCAAAACAAGAAATTTGAATGAAGTTAGGAATATTTCAGCTTGATTATTCATTATCCAGAACATGAAACATGATAATAATTGCATCATCAGATGATCACCTACGACATTAGGTGATTAAATCTCTACATGTGTTCTACACAGTTTTTCTGAAATGCAAGGACTGCACACACAAAATGATCATCTGCACAAGTTTTTAAGAGTAACAATCAAAACAGCTCTTGCCTTTACAATCACTGCCATCCCAAACACCTGTCATCTGAAAAGATTTATCCTAATTCATACTAATGATCAAAGTTACCTTAAGCTTTCAAGTGCTAACTCTTACGTTTAAAGTGACAAAAACAAGACTTACCTGAAGAACATGAGATAAGAAAAACAGCGAACGCCAACTTAGTAGCAGCTCCCATTTTCCAATGCTGTTAAAACATTTAAGTGATTTTAAGTATCCAGTTTCCCGGGTCTTGCAAGCTGGAAAAATCTCCCCTTCYGCTGAACCAGAATAAAGCAATCTATAGCAACATTTCTGAGGAGTATAATGTTCACAAAACAGTAAGATCAGATTTATTCAGATACTGACAATCTCTCTCCGGCTCTTTCTAGCGAGAATCCGGGTACAGGGATAGATATATTTGGAACCGTGTTTCAAAACACACGTGTCATTTGGCTTCTGTACAAATGGTGGCAAAATTTAATTCATAAAAGCATGTTACGAATCCACTAAAAAAGTCAACAATTAAGCCGCTGGATACTTTAGGAAAACAAAGTCTCAGAACACACTCCAATTCTTTTCCACATCAAGCTTTGTAAAGCATCCCTCGTGGGTGCTGAATATCGGGGAGTCGTATGGAGATTAGTAAACAACGTATTTTCGTCCTCACTCCCGTTTTACAATATGTAGTGTTTGGGAGAAAAACAGTTCCATTTCAGCTTCAAACGTGACGAGCCTTTGATGAAGGGCAGAAGTCTGTCAGTTCCTTTACCAAAACTAYCTTAAAAATAAAGCTACCAGCTACACGTGGGTAGTAACACTTAAGTTTTCTTTAATAATGCTGAGGGATGTAGCATAACCCAGAAGAGAAAAAGGGACGAAACAACAGTTTGAAAACAAACCAACCTCCAAGCCTTCTCAAAAGTGGCAAATCTCTAGTCCTTCTTCCTCCAGTCCAAAAAAGCTGCACATTTCTCCCTCTCTCCCCTATTTCACGAGCCTTTGCTTCGCCCGTTGAACACAAGCACTCTCGAATCCAAATCAGATTTCGAATTCTTTTAGAAGATCGCCGCCCCCCCCCCCCCCCAAAAAAAAGACTACATTTGGTATTTAAACGCAGAAGAGTGACTGAAAAAAAATGCAATATCCAGCCGCTGGGCAGGAAGGTGATAGATAGGCTTTGTGGCGAATCCTTCCTTCCTGGACTGCCGTGTTTCTGTGAGAATTCCGCTTCTTTGGAAGTGCAGGGGCTAACGATACGGCACGCACACGAGAGGAGGCAGCAGCTATCGCCTCGTCCGCGGGGCTGGCGGCAGGTTTCCTTCTCCTGGCTGTGCCTCTTCTGCTGGATGTATGTGTATATATATCTATAGATATATATATACTCCTCTCCAACTCCTCACGGACACATTTTTTCTTTCCGCGCCTCTGCCCGCCCCACTGCCGTTACAGCGGGGACCCGTGGCAGTCTCCCACTCAATCCAGGTCTTGCTTGATTCAGTAGAAAGGAAATATATATATGTATGTATATATATATATATGCAGCAGAGGTGGAAAGGCAAAAGCCTGCCGGACTCCCGCTGTCTTTTCGCTGAGCCTCCCACACGGCGCACCGGGCGAGCCCCGGCCGGAGGACTCCCCTCGTCACCCTCTCCCCTAACTCTGACCCCAGCTCACTCGCGGCTCGGAGGAAACCGCCGCTGGACGCAACTCTCCCGTCTCTCGGGCGGCGGAGGCAGCGCGGCCGAGACCAACTTTGTCCCTCCAGGAGTGCAGTTTAGGGGTTGCCGAGGAGGAAAGGCCGAGCCCGCGGTTTTCCTCTGGGCGGCGGCAGCGGCAAGAGCCGTCTCTAGAGTCTCCCGAGTCCAGCTGGCAGCTCGGAACAGCCCTCCGTACCCTGCTGCGGCTGCTGCTCCCCTGTGGTAATTTCATATCTACCCATTCACTGTGTGGCGTGGAGAACGGAGCCAAGATGGCGGCGCCCGGGCGATTGTTTTTGTTTCCTCTCCTCCTGCCCCCTCCCCCACCCTCCCCTCCTCTCCCCACAGCCACAGTCACGGCGGCCCGTCGCGCGACGCCGTGCGAGCGCGCGGCGCCGCTGA
>NW_028185095.1:2330715-2332054 GCF_003343005.1 Rhea americana | reverse complement strand
GTTGGGGGCGCCGCGGCCGTTGGGGGCGCCGCGGCCGTTGGGGGCGCCGCGGCCGTTGGGGGCGCCGCGGCCGTTGGGGGCGCCGCGGCCGTTGGGGGCGCCGCGGCCGCCGACCCGGCAGGGCTCCTGCCCGGTTCGCAGAGCGAGGGCTTGATTTCTGTCGCCTCTCGCCTCGGTAATGCTGGCGGGGAGGTGTGCGCGCGTGTGTATGTGTGTGTGCGTGCGCGCGCGTGTGTGCGCGTGTGTGTGCGCGTGCGCGCGCGCTGGCGCCACCGCGGGGCTGGCCGGCCGGCAGGTGTGAGGGATGGGCCTCTCCGCCGACCTGCGCCCCTTCCCTCCGGCCCCCATCCCCGGCTCCTTTATTATTAATTCACCTTTCCCGCGCTTGTGCCTGGCGCTTGGGAGCTTTTCTCTGTCATCACAGCCTTTTCTTAGTGGCAGCAAGCGACCTGCTGTGGAGGGAGGGCTGGAAGAGAAAAATACCACAGGAAAAAAAAAATACATTTGAGAGGTGTTATCAAGGCAAGAGCTGCAGGCACTGGTGTCAAATGCTGTTTTCCTGTCTTTTTGGCAGCGTTTAGGGCTCTTTTCCTCACTTCCCCCAACCAACAGTGACATTGCTGGTTTCCAGCAGGGAGCTTTAGTAGGAAGGTTGGCATGTGGTGTTCCCTATGGCAGGCTTGCTCCCCAGGGACCTAAAGCTAATCCCTGTTGTCACAAAATCCAGCATCTATTTTATAGTCCTGCTTTCAGATGTTGTCATGCCCAGATAATACATTAACAGGTGGTTATATCTACACAGCATATTAATTATACATTATGTATATATATATTTTTATATATACACATATATATTTGATGTTTGCACTGGTTCCCCCAGAAGAACAGGGTGCTCTGCTTGCGTGGTTGCTGCGCTTCCTGACTCTGACGGCTTTCTTAATCTCCCTCTGAATCACAACACACTTCTGTTTCCTATCATTGTTTGTCCTTTGGCCACCGCAGCCTAGCGGCTTGCGTTATTTATGTGTAGTGAGATGGCCTTTAGAAGTATCCGACATGGGCACAACACTGCATTGTTTTACCTGTGGTGCAAAAGCAGAACAAATGGTCTGTGCCACAGGGCCTGGGTATGGAGCAGCACATGCTCTCAGCTCAGAACAGAGGAGGGAGAAAGTGGGAAGAACGAATAACTTACAGTGCTCTCATCTTTCAGGAAGGATATATGTGGGGACCTTGCTGGTGGTTTGTATCACTATAGATAAAACATTTCTACAGTAAATCATCCATCCACTATAAGGACAACTGTTCTGCTTCTTCATGAGTCTGGTCAGTGTCTCCA
>NW_028185095.1:2316994-2330655 GCF_003343005.1 Rhea americana | reverse complement strand
TTATTTGTCTCTGATTGCAAAGGAAGATACCTTTCTTCTAGACCTGAAGAAGAATGCAGAAAAGCATAAGGACATAATACTGTCCTATGATACCTGTATTTTGTAAATGCCTATAGTTAAGGAAGCAAGAGGTACCAAGTTCTCTGAAAACTGATAAATTATTCACTAACTATAGAGGTGTATTGAGTGATTTCAGGTGCTTTACTTTTCAGACTGCTGATGGTATGAACTAAGTTTTTAGGTAATAGGAATACCAGATTGGAAAGAATATTATATGTATTTTCACATGTGCAAATGTGCAACCAATTCAAGGCTGAATAAGACTGCCAAGCAGTCTGAGTTATACTAATTCACTGATCAGCTGGGGCTTTCAGTAGCTAGACCTGTTGAGCCACCATCCGTACTTGGATTCAGACATGAAGAAATTTAGGTATTTTAGACCTCATGTTTATATTGAAGTACCTGTTAGAGTTCTTAATCAGGATTTGGGTGTCCTGTGTGTTTGTCTGCTGTTCAAACACTTACCAAAACTATAGTCATTCTCTGATGATAATTTGCTTTGAAACCTCCACAGGCAAAACAGGATGTATGGAATTGTGCACATGTAGAAGCATCAAGACATGTGGCAACACTTTTTATGCCATCTTTTATCCAAGTGTTTCAGAATGATTTACAAGCATTAATTAACGTTAAGTATTACAACACTCCTTCTTAATCTGTAGTTTTTAATATTCTTCAATAGCAGAATATTTAAATGTGACCTGTTCTGCAGGTTGCGTTTTCACTTGGCTCAGCTTCTTCAGAATGTGCATCGTGTTGCCACATGAGCAGGAAATTACAGCTAAAAATATTGCTTGTGTGTGTATATGTTTTTTGTTGTATTTGTTTTTAAATACTTTTTAAAACTAACCGTGTATATTACAATCCATGTACATATTTCACCAATTATTTTTTAATATAAAATAGAATAAATGTTTGTCATCTATAAAACACCATTTGCATGAATATCGTAGCAAGAAGGTGTCTCTCAAGTAGCTTATTATTCTAAAGTAAGGGTGTTTTTCTTGTTTGCAGAATCACTTTGGCAGCATAATGCCTTCTGCCAATCCAGTAAATATTACCAAAATAGGGGCCTTTCTTATCAGGTTGGTCTTGAGAATCATATGTTTATCAGGTTCAAGGAGTCATGAATGAAGCATATCTTTCTCTCTATTCTCCCTAGTTTTGAGGCTTAATGGGACCAGCACAAATGGTCTATGAGTTAGAATGACTGTTGGTAACTAGGATAAGGGAGCCCACTCACAGTTTCAGACTAGTCCAGAAGCATTATTACAGGAATTGATCTGTTTTCACCCTCCAAAGCACTGAATGTAAGCCTTGTATCCTTTGCAGAGCCACCTAATGTAGCAGACCAAAAGAAATAGATAAGTGGAGGCACAAGTGTGCTCAATTTTGGTATACGGCCAATAAAAAACTTTTGTTGCGTTGATGCAGCATCTTACTGTTTGCTCAGTTGTATGATTATAAGCACAGTATCAGTAGAGCTATATCTGTAGTAGGAATTTGTTCCCATTTAGTTATATTTTTAAAAATAAAATTAGATAGTTTGGTGCAAATATTACCAAGACCTTAGAAGAAATTGCCTATCATTTTTGTGAGGTACTTCATGCAAAATGCTTTAAGGGCTTTGTGCTTTCTCTAGGCTGTTGTTTTTATTGCTAGTAGAAGGATGAGTTTTATAGCAGAGTAGAAATACTAAAATGTCAACAGAGTTGCTATCTCTTCTTTCTTTTTAAAAATATTTTTGGTTGCCTTTCTTGTGTGAATTTTGGGGTTGTTTCCCTTTTCTACCTTTTGGCTCTTCATTTTGCTTTCACCTTAAACTGCAGATCTTTTTTCCATCCTCTAAGATCAATCTGTCTATGCATTTTTAATGAATCATTTACTGTGACATATGAGCACTGAAGATACAGTATCAGGGACTTATGCATCTGCAGARAGCTTTTCAGGAGTAGCAGCAGCAAGATGAAATGGATGTGATCTTAGTTTCATTCTTTTGTTCATGTGGGATGGTACCTTGCCTAGAGGCAGCACAAATATAATTTTCCTTCTAGGGAATAATGAGAAGAATTAAAAAACAGCAATGTCTCATTTTTTTTCCCTTTAGAGCACTGCTAGGAACAGAGGATTTTGTCTGTGCCTCTGCTATTTCCACGCTTACCACTGAATCAATATTGTTTACGCAGAAGCATCATTATAGGTAAGAATCTGTTGTGGAAGATTCACTCACAGTCTCTATACAATCATTTTTTAAAATGCAGAGTGGGAAACGTGGGATTCATAAGATCACATAAGAACAGTAATATCAACAGATACAATATTTATCATTATCTCATTAATCTTCCATCATGGTCTGAGTAACTCTCCCTTGGAAACTCTGAAGGAAAGAGAACCACATTTCAGTTACTGCCCTTATGTAACCAATACATAAATGACCAAACCAGCAAGAAATTAATTGCACTCACAGAGATCTCCTCCTTACCAGCCAGCTTAGCTTTCCATGCTGTGGCAAAAGTGCAGATATTGGAGGACATTTTTTTTCTTTTTTTTCCATTTTTTAATTTGGTAAAAAATTGTCTTATAGGTATTTTTAATTTTATGACTGTTGTATGTAAAACTCAGGACAATTATAAAAGAGTTTTAAATCAAATTTTTGGTTTTATTTCACTGGATAGATTGATAACATTGCTACAAATTATCATTTTTTTGCATTTTGTACTATGTTCCAAAACTATTGAGCTGTATTACTATCATACATGTAAAACAGCCTTAAAAACATAGGGACAATGTAGAATTAATCAGAATTTTAAAATTCATAAAATCAAAAGCTTGCCTCTGATTCCCATTTGGACTATGTCACAGTATACATGTCCATCAAAATTTTCTCCTGTTCTGCTCGTAATCAAACTTAAAAATTCTACATGCAGCTATTGAATCTCACTGATATCCACAAAGACAAAATATACTACATGTTGAAATTGTAGCCCCATTTGGATCCAGGTATTTTGATGTTCGGCTAAATTATGCTTGTTCTATTTGTGTAAGAAATACTGATGACTTCACAGGAGCAGGATTTGGTCTGTGTTGTCTTAAGTAAAACTATTTTTATAGTGCGTTTGTGTGTGTGACAAATTCCTTTTTAATATGATCTGATGGAGTCTGTTGCCATACACTGAGATGAATTTGTTTCCTTGCTTCTAGTTTAAAAACAAACAGATTCAAAATTTTACAGAAATTAACCTTTAAATTTCATCTCCATCGAATCATTGTCATTAAGGGCTACAGTTAAGACCAATGGTTATCTTTCTTCATTTTTGATGTAGTATCCAGGCTTTGTTTCCTTAGAGTACTTCTGTAGAGATGCAAGAATATCTAGGCTGTTTTCTTAAAGCACAGAGTGATTGTTCCTTTCTAAGACTTACACTGCCTTGTCAGAAAAGATCACCCAAGTAGAGCTTCCTGTTGGTTTCAGACACTACATTGACTCTTGAAGTTTGTTGTGTTAGAGGTTCTTGTTAGTATTGCGTTTATCATGTTAATTTCAGTATACAATACATACTAAATTATATTTTTCCAAATATTTATGTTGCACAATTCTTTTTTCCAAGTGTCATGAAGAGTCCAAGATGGATTCTTAAATGCCTATATTATGAGAACAAGGTTCTGTCAGGTTACAATAATACTGATTTATACACCTCTTGGTAAACAAATTCTGTTAACTGCAGAAACCGGAGTGTTGCAGCATAAAAACGTTCTCCCATTTATTTTACATGAATTCTTAAAATGTATGGAAACTGTCGTCTTTGCAACATTGTCAGGACACTGTAGCAAATGTGTAGGAAATGACACCAGTTTTTAAAGAATGTATCTTTCCTACTTATTTTGAGAGTACCTCTCTCTATATATGTGTATGGAAATATGTATATGCATGTGTGTATAAATAATAAAATGATATTAACATTTTCAGCAAATTCATTTCTTTTTGCAGTTGGATGGATAAAGAATTACATATTTTAGACGGACAATTTTTAATTAAATAAAAGGTGAGAAATGGGAGGATAAAGAGGATTGATGGCCAGGTGGGGAGAGATTGTTGGATATTTACAGTATTAAATTGTATATTCTTTAAAATTATTTTATTAATACTACTTTTGGTCCTCTTGAACCAAGGAAAATACTTGAATTTTTGTGTGTAATTACTTACGATGTCATTCAAAGTAAAATAGAAGCTTTCTACAGTAACTGGAGAGTGAGCAAGATTAGGAGACTAGGCTAATTTTCCAAACTGATGTGTTGTTTAGCTTCAGAGTTTAACCATAAGTTGGAATGTATATATATTTTTTTAAAATAACAGGCTTGTCCTTTCAATTTTCATATTAGCTAGAATCTAAATGTTTATCTGGTTTCCATACAGCAAAAAACGTTTACTGGTAGTTTAGGCTGGGTATTGAAGTTGCCTTTATTCAGAGTAAAACAGAACTGAATGCCATAGTGAAACAATAGAAGTGTAATAAATATATCCCTGTGGTCAAAACTTGAAGAGGAACTGGAATTTTATCGTGCTAAAAGATTGATATGGCAAACAYAGGGGGAGTTATGGAACTCTGGGACTGTGTGTAAGAAACTCGGATCAAGGAATATCAGAGGAGCACAAGAAAGTCCAACACACTGGAACAGGTAATGCACCAAATAAATACAATATACATATGTTTTATAACCCAAAGAGGCTTTATCAAAAGGATGCCCAAGTTTGTCGCCAATTTCTCTTGTTATAAGAAGCAATTTACAGAAGCCTGCCAAAAAACTATGATACTGGTGTCAGGTATAGACCTAGTTCCTAGAGAAAATTTTATAATTGAATCAAAATGAGAGAAGTGCTCAGAAAAAAAGGAGAGTGGGCTAATTATCAGAGCTGTGATATGCAATTTAGGCGCATGGTTTAAAAACAAACTGGATATATATATATGGCTTTATTAGCCAGCAGAACTTGTCCTTTGAGTTCTCATTTCAGCCTAGAATCTTGAACTTTGCTGACTTCTTTTATAGTAGGAAAGTTTATAGGATATTAACAGTTAGCCAACTGAAGTTCAAATGACATAAAGCAGGTTACAAAGCTTGAGCTGACTTCTGGAAGTCTGTCTTGGAGCAACAATTAAAAGAGGTCTAGATAAGTTAGTAAATTCAGTTGTGATGATTCCAGTCAGGAATGATCAGATAAGCTAGCCAAGTTATTGGTAGCATTATTGCCRCAGGCCATGTTTTTCAGGAAATAAAGGAAAATGAGATAAGTATTTATGAATTTTAGAATTTGCTGTTAGAGTTCAAGAGTGATAGTTAAGAAACCCTTTGAGAAGTAAATCAAAGGCTCGCAGATCAAAATGGAAGTTAGGTGCCAGGAGGAAGAGGAAGAGCGAGAGGTCAGATTACACATTTACAGTTGGTTTTGAGTCACATATGTGTGTGTGCAGCATGAGAGATGAAAAGCAACAATCACCTCTGGTATTTCTAAGTCTCTCAGAGGCGAGTTTGGGAATCAGTCTGGTGGAAAATTCACATTTTCTTGTTTTTGCTCCTACTTTGGACATGCTGTCCTGTTGTCCCACTTTAGTAATTCAAAACCTTGGAAAGTATRCCATTCATGGGAATATTATTTGGTTCAGTCCAGTGTCATTGTTAAAATGAGTGTTTGGGAAGATGAATAAGTGCCAGTTTTTAGTTCAACAGGCTACTTAATGAATAATTAAGTTCCTAACAGTATTGTTAAAGAATCATAATGGGAAGTGGACGTTTTGCAGGTGCATGTGGATTGGAAGATATAGGAGACTCAAACATTAGTTACTACTTACTTGTGCTAAAATGCTATGATATTGGGGCTCCAAAATGTAACTAATGGATTTCAAGTAGAGATGGCAACTAGGAGTTATATATCAATCAAAAACCTGCAGACATTAGATTCGAATATTGGTCATTTGGAATTTTAGAAAAGAAATGTGAAGAGCCAGAGTAGTGAACCAGCAACTAATCATTTTATGTTTTATTGTGGCTAAAAACTGAAAAAAATGTACAATAAATGAATTGTGTGGCAGAAGAAGTTGGCCTGCCTTTAGAGGCTGCAAAAACAGGCTGATAAAACTTTCCTGCAAAAGAAAGTGGTAACAATAAGACTTGAGACCCGCTTTCTTGAAAGAAATTTTGCTACTGAAATGCCTGGCTGTTAGTTGAATATATGACTCAAGCAGCAAATAGTGACAGAAAGTAGTGAAAAAAAGTGACAGAAGTTGTGAAAGATGTACAGCTACATCTAATAAATACTGATATTTCTAAACGAGGAGTAACAGAAAAAAATCTAATATCCCAGTGTCCAAGCGATTACATCTGCCACTGTTAAAGGTGAGAGATGCTGTTGTCTTTCAGTGCTTCATCTTAAAACTACATCTTTCTTAGGCGCACAGTAGTATCTCCCATCTTTGATCTATCATGTAAATATTGCTTTTTATCAAAGGTAGATACGTAGAAATGTAGCAGGACCATTGAGGAAATCAGTAGTGTGACTCGGGGATAGTGTTGCCTAAYGCACATGTTTTGGTTTCAGCCTCTTATCAGTTATGTAGCAATTTCATAATTCTTTCATAGAATTCGAGTAGCATTACAATAAACTTGCCAACAGGAACTCAGCTTGCATATACCCCTCTGTTCCTGTTTAGTGTTACAAAAAGCGTACATTGGAAGGTGCCCAAATTTGTCCTACTTGAGATCTAAAGAAAGCCAGAGCAAGGTCTTAGAAGTCTGTCATGGAACACCAAATAGCTGTCTGCTTGTTTTTATGGAAAAGAGCATACAGGTGTGACATTTCTTTCTGACGACTGTAGCTTTTGCAAGATGGATAGGTAGGCCAACCCAAGGCCATTCTGTAGGTTAAAACTTATGATCTTCCTTCTGCACTCCACAACCCGCAGATATCTAGCATGGATGCCAGGCTCATATTGGGATCCCAGGTTCATACTTAGTTATTGTCCAACTCATTGAGGAGCTAATGCTTCTCTGGCTTCAACTTCAGTATAGTTTGGGGGTAAATTAATGGATTTATGTTAATTACGATTTGGACATTTAACATTTTTATGTCTTAGATAGCAAAATTCTGTTTATTCAATAAATTTAGAAGTTCCTCCAGACAAGGCTAGTTCAAAATTAAGAGTTAACCTTGTTTCCATTTAAGTAGCAAGTTTTGTACATGAAAGGCAATCTTTTAAATAAAATAACTCATTTATTTGCTTTCAACCACTTTAGGCAATGAAAGCATACTTCTAAGGTTATCTTTTAGTGATACGTAGTCCATGCACCCTATTTTAGGAGCATCAACTAATTAACTTTCATAATACCACAGAGAAGAGTATCCTTCTTTTATCTGGAGAAGTAGGCAAGCTGAAGC
This sequence comes from Rhea americana, assembly GCF_003343005.1. Classification (NCBI taxonomy): domain Eukaryota; kingdom Metazoa; phylum Chordata; class Aves; order Rheiformes; family Rheidae; genus Rhea; species Rhea americana. Next base: position 2,323,166 of record NW_028185095.1, on the reverse strand, counting down.
ACACACACACATGGGTATTGATTGATTTCTTTCTTTTTTTTCATGTTGGCTAATGAGTTCCTCATGTGTACATAATTGCCCCAAAACATTTGAACAATCCCATTTCAACACTACGATTTTGAAGCTGTTAGTTCTGAGAACGAGTGTCCTGGTGATTTAGTAGTTGTTGTAACTTTATTGGCATCTTAGTGCAGTTTCTAGAAGTGTGAAATGAAAGTGGGGCTTTGTTGGTCTGGGTTCTGTACGCAAACACAAAGCTCAAAAAGCTTTAGAATGTTCGTGCAGTCTTCACTTCCTTGAGAACTGAATGATCATATAGCAATTTAATGTATCTTTCAGACTTCACAGGATCCAGAACTAAACAAAACTTACTTAAATTGAGGTAATACCATCACATCAGTCATATAATCTTCATAAAGAGAGGATTATTTTACCAGCTTAGATAAAGAAAATCACACAGGAGATCCAAGCTTCAGGCTTGGATTCTTCCTCTTTTTATCATGGCTGCTGTTGAACTAATGGCAGAGCAAGCAGAGCTGTTACTACAATTAAGAAGCTTCTCTTTCTGTGCTCTGTTTCCAAAATTATAATGCTTTTCTTTTCCAGAACATTTTATTTAGTTGTTTCACTGTTGTTGTAATCTACTTTTTCTCGAAAGTCAACATAGATTTACCCTTACAGTAAGATTTTCCTTGAAGGCCACAAGCAGTTGTGAAAGACTTCATTTAGCTCATGTCTTAAAGCTGGTCAGGTTTTACCTTGAGAGAACAGAAACTCTCAGACTCTCGATTTGGAAGTCAGATGCTGGGTGCCACAGTGTCTAGCATTTCAATATCAAGGTGGATTAAGGTATTAAGGAAGCTTAAATAGCTTTCAGGAGAGAGATTCCCATGGTTTTGAAGGCTCATTCCACCAGAGCAGTTGCTTGGCTGCAATTTGGGCTGAAAGATCAGGGCTTTCCTCATGGAATTGTGTATTGTACTACCTAATTATACTTTTTACATTAAACATATCCAAAGCCTGACTGGTCGGGTCATGTTGAGTGTTTTTTTTTTTTAAGTTTTTATTTTTAGAAAACTCAGACTACATTTCTCACCAAATTTCATGGACATTGCCTTGGAAGTTTTCAGACAAGGCAAATGAAAAGAAGGAGGTAGKTTTTTTTCTTCATGTTTCTTTATTAACTATCTACTACAATTAATAGTCCCAATCTATATTGATTTACAAGTTTTATTGTCATTAAAGTTATGATATCAGTCAATCCACTGAGTCACGTAAACAGCTGTACTGCTGGAGGGAAGGATTAAAGCATGGTTGGATGTTTCATCTGTATTGGCCAGCATGGAAGAATTTTACAGAACCATGTTGCCCCTTGTAGCTGTGACTGGAGAAACCAAATTAGAATGTAAGAAGACTCTACCTCTCTCACTTTCCAACTAAATAATAGAAAGTGTTCAGCTAGTCATAATTTCTGAAGTGGGTTTGATACAGTTAATGTAACCAAATTGCAATAACTTTGTTCAACTGTGGAACACTTCCAACTCAAAGAGTGCACAGTATATGGTATGATGCCATTTGGTTGGTTGCTGTGCTTTTTTGTAGTTTTGTAATGGAAATTAACCAAGTATACATAGGAATCTTAAAAACATTTGCTTTACCTGTGGATCTCCTTAAGATCACCATCATTACATTGCATCCTCCAGCAGCCTAATACTTTATTATAGCCTTATATATCCTATTCAAAGGAAAACAGTGTTCTCATGAGCAGAAATTGCTTTCTAGAGTGCAGATTGTAGTGCAAATTACAAGTTTTTAGCAAATAAGCTTGAAAGTACTGAAAGGACATTTTTATTAGTAGTATTTTTAAAAGCATTGTGTTAACTTTAAGACTTTATTTTATCCCCACCTGAGAAAAACTTAGTGGGATGTATAATATATGTATATATACTTAGAATATCAGAATAATTATTCTTCATTATTCTAGGTTATAAAATCTTCTGCTGAAGGTTTTATGTGAGACATAGACAGGCTTTTTTGTAAGTTCTTTTAATTTAACTAATACATAATTATTTTTCATCAATCATTTCTTAAAAATAGGTAGATGAAATGAAAATATTATGCAAATCACAGCAAATCAGTGAGCATGAAATCATTTTTTTATGTTGGTTCTGGTAGTTCTTATTACTGAAAACAGCTAATACTTTTCGTAGAAATACTGTGTTGATATAATAGTGGAGAGAAACTGTTTAAAGAGACTAGACACTGTAGAATACAGAGATGCAGCAACAGGATGTGGTTTGACAGGAAGACAGTGCTTGTGAATTTGCACATGTCCAGTCCAGCTTTCTGTGAAATAGTATAATAGGTTGGCGCAAGAGCATTCACGTTCTCTGTGGTGAGTGTTTACAGTGATGGAGTGAGGGGACAAGTGGATAGCATTTCCCTTTTGACTCTGCTGTTACTTCTGCTGTTGCTTCAGTTTGATTCTGTGTTACTTTTGGAATGTTACTGGAAGTTTTAATCAAGAGACTGAAAAGCTTAGAAGTGGCCTTACAGAGAAAGAATGTTGCAGACCATAAATGGGTTTGAAGAGAATGAAATGAGAGCAGGACAGGTTAGGGATGGAGAGAGAGGAAGAATGCAGTAAGTGTGTCATCAGCTTTCACACAGGTGTCGCATCATGAGAGTCTGGTAAGTGTATTTATCTCATATTTATCTCTTGCTGTTTCAACATAAAGTTACCTCAAAACTTACATATTTTCAAGTTATTACAGTAATTTTTAAGCTGCCCTTTGTTAGGCCTCTGTATGAAGCACATGGCAAGGCCATTTATATGCTTTAACTATTCCTGTGTTCTGGAATGGCATTTGTGCATTATTAGCAGTCTTAGACTATAGCAGATCTTTAGTTACACTCATGCTGAACTTTCACAAACACTTTAAGCCAGCATAAGCCAAAAGATACTGCCCTGCCCTCCACAAATGTTCTTGCAGCTGCACAGTTAACTGATTGGGGAACTGATTTTGGTTAAAACTAGCCCAGGAAAACAAAACAAAACAAAACATTAACTTTAAGCTAGTTCTTGAACTCAGTTCACTCCTAACCTCACAAATATTTATGCTGGCTTGAAGGTTTTCATCTTCATGGTGTGAAGACCAGTRTGTGAAGAAAAGAAGTCCCTTTTTTGATGCAAGGGCAAGTTTAAAGGACATGTGGAACTGTAGCATAAATCATGGCTCCTCACTAAACCAGGGAGACATTCTGAAGGAGGCCTGACTGACATTCTTTCACTGCTTAACTCTTGAGTTATGTCAAGCACTTCTTGGATAGCACTCAGGATGTGGTCTTAGGCTAATTCTACTTTACCCACCTTCCTTTAACCATTCTTCTGTCCTCTCCCCCCCCCCCCAAAAAAAAAAAAAAAAAAAAGAGAGAGAGAGAGATTCAAGTCTTATTTTCCCTGGTACAAACTTTGTCAAACCAAGATATGTTTATACACCCACTAAAACATTGTTCCTCCCTCTTATGACCTCTCACTGCTGATATAGTCTATGTTAGTTACATTTCTTATTTGTGCAACAGAACAATTGGAGAAAAACATGAGACTAGATGAATTATGCTTGTCAGTATTGCAGTCTGACAGTTTAATTAGCTCATCTCGATTCTCCAAAACTATGCTAGTCCAGCAGGATAATTGATGGATTTCATAAATGTTTTAGCTGTGGCTTTCAAAGAATTTCATAGTGAGAGTTTTGCTCATCCCAAATTACATACTAGAAAACAGATTCACATCTCATTTATTACGTTGTTGAACATCAGCATTAAGTTATGGATCAAGATTAGTTACCGCAACTCTTTTTGTTATTCTTGCAGGTCTTAGGTAGTACTTCTACCTACTTTTAAGTTGTGTGGAGTTACTGAGACAATTACAGCTAGTTCAGTAAAAATTAAATTCCTTCTCTAAGAGAAATTCCTTCCCTCCTTAAATTAAGTACTTAATATAAAGCAAATATTACTTATTTTATTTCCATCTTGCCATTATAAACCTGCCAAATTTAATGTGCTTTTTGTACATATTATTCATGTAAGCCCCAATTTGTATTTTCCTGCTTGGCACTTTTATCTAATGTATTGCCAGCCTGCACCACAGCTGCTGCTTCTCTCTGACCTCAGATGCTTGAAACAAAGGATGGACAGAGGCAGTGATGCTACACAACAGTCTGGTAGAGTTGTAAAAGATGTTCCTGTGCTCGGTTGAGCTCTGCTGGAAGATCTGCTCTTCCCAGTTGGATTCTCACTTTAGAGTTCCTGTCACATGACTTGCAGGCATATTGTTTAGCATAGACATTTCTTTACAGAAAATAGGATGTTGTCCTGTCACAGATAGCATTTAGGCACCAACAGGGAGGCATTTCATTAACTATTTGATTGGTGATTTTTGTTTGTTTCAAGATTTAACTCAAACATATGATCAAAGATTGATAAATTATTCTGAGCTGCATTGACTAAAGCACATCTCTGGAACTGAAAAAAAAAACACTGAAGAATCATTAGTTTCTTCAGCTGATGTTGAAGAATCAACTCCTACATGATACAAAGCAAAATTCAGGAAAGTAGCATATACTCTGAAATTTAGAAGAGAAGGAGAAGATAAAGGACCAATTACGGAGTTCTTCTGCCAATGCTGTTTAAGTTGCACTTTTCTTCCTCTTCTGAAAAGTAGCTAGGATACTGCTTTAAAAAAATTGTTTTGCAAAATTCCGTGGTGGAATAGGTGTTAGTAAGTTGTTAACACATGACTTAGATTATTGCTGTTTTTGTGTCAGTCATTGATTTATTTCTTATTTCACTTTATTCTTGAAAAAGGAAATTATTTTTGAAAGCTTATCAAACATTCTTTCATTATAATGTAGTCAAATAATAGAGGAAAGATTATAATCATGAAAATATTTGAAAGGGATTTCTTGAACTGTATGTGTTTCCAATTCATTCTCATCATTCTAGAATTTTGTTTTTTCTTTCAAAAAGAATTCAGAACCCAACAGCTACTTTGAATTATAAAAGCCCCCCCAAAAAAATCACTGATCAGTTCATAGTTGTGCTTTCTTAAAAGGTTATCTGAAAGTATCTGTAACATTGCTGCTGAAAAGGCAGTTCAGCAGACTTTGAGGTCTTTGAGTACAGATTACTCTAATATTCTAATATAATTCTAATAGAACATTCTAACTTTTAGTTTTCAGCCCTTTTCTCTAATTTGTTCTAGTCCTCTTCACCTTATAGTGTCTCTATTATTTTACCTTAAAAGTGTATCTGAGATCTTTAAACAAGAGAATGGTAAAAACCTGGTTAGCTGTTCCGGCTAAATATTTAAATCACAGTTTAAACTGAGTCTCTTTAATCTAAATTGATAATCTAATAAAAGCCTTTTAAAATACAGAATGCAATATTAAAGTAACACACCTGAAAGATCAGCAATTTTCAGAAGGGAGGAGTATCTACAGTTACTGATGATTTGGGGACATGAAGGTGAGAACCTGTTAATCTGGACCTACTAGCAGAGATATTGTAAGCCTGAAAGCACAGACTCCTCTGTTATACTCCTTTGACTACAATGTAGAAATTCGCCCAGCTCCAATTTTGATTTTTTGATTCTTAAGTAATCTTTTCTTAAAGTAAAGGTGACTTTTCTGTTTGATTTTTAACATGTGAAGTTGTATAAGACAAGGTTCAGATATTTAAATTGCTTTATAATGTTCTTAATTTTCAGAAACTACACTTTTATAAGAAGTTACTACAAACTAAATTGCCTTGAGTAGTTATAAATTGCTTGTCTGGAAAATAATTTGAATGCATCTCTTTCATTGCAATAGTAGTTTGTTGATTTATTTCTAAATATTTGAAGTAGGTTGTGTTATAAACCATGCTAGAAGATATATGCTAAAATAATTYAGATTTTAACTTTTGGTGAAATACAAATTATTGTAAAAACGTCAATATGGAGATAAGTTCTGCCCTCAGACAAAAGGATTAAAAATTGTACTGGTAACATTAGTAGCATGCAAAAAGAAAAAATGATCACAGTATTTTCTAGTGGGTGAGTTTCTAACTAGTATTTGAGTCATGCCTGGAAGCAATACATGAAATAGAAGAAATAGAATGCTTTTTTTTTTTT
>NW_028185095.1:2289076-2316984 GCF_003343005.1 Rhea americana | reverse complement strand
ACAGATATAGATATATCTATATAGATAGATAGATAGTTAATCTATGGTATGATACACACCATATTGCGATCTACATGCTGTAGTATGGTGTGTAGATTTTTTTTGCTATCTGTTCCCTGTGTCTGTCATTCAGCAGCTTACTGGTCTTAGTTGTGTGCCGTGAGTTACTGTTACTTTGTTTTGCTTTACCGACTTCCATTATCATGGTTGTCTCAGAATTGGTATTTTATCTCTCTAGATGCTCAGGCATTAGTATCTCATAATGATCTGAAGTTTACTGCTTTGAAGACAGAATTTTTAAACAATTGTCTACTTGGCAATAGATATATTGTAGCTACTCTTAACAGTTTAATTAATGTTGTGTTCTGTAGGCATATTTTTTAGCATGTACTATTTTGAAACACTGTCTGATACATAAGATGAATAAAGCGTGCACACTCACTAARTGAGGCAGGTTGTTTTGTCTGTGAACTCTGTAGGTTTGTAATGTAAAATTTGCCAGAGTTAATGTTTTGAAAAGTAACAAGTTACTTAAGTTAGTTAAATGTCTCTTTCCTGGGGAAAATTACCATAATGGTTACTTCTACTAAAATGCAATTACTGTCATTGTAACAATCAATCATATTTTCTTGTGTAAGGAACTTTAGCTAGTTCTGAATGCATTAAAATGTAATATCACTCTGTTCGGTGTTAAAATGAGCTGCAGAGGCAGCATACCTTTAGGGGAAATCAAGTGGAAGTTCCATTCATATAGTTGTCTTTAAGATTGTTCAAAAGGAGAAATTTAAATCTTTAAATGAAATTGAACCCACTGAATTGTAAGAAATCAAATAAAGCATTATAAACTTCTGAAAGGTTTTAAAAATAAATGAAAGAAACCTTATTTTCCACTACTGAGCATGACCAAGCCTTTAGCAACAAGTTACCATATGCCATTTTGACCTTTACCACTTGGTTGAGAGAAACTCACTTGTTCTCCACAACAACCTGTAGAACAGTATTGACTTGTCTGCCATGACATTCTCCCCAGTTTCTTTCTTGTACTCTCTTTTCTCTCTATATTACTGACCTTGCAACTTGTACCCCTTGTTTTCCTAACATTTCTTTTTCCTAACCTTAATTCCTTGCCCACAGTGTCTTTTCAGTATTTTTGTACTTCTTACTCCTGTACTCCTGCCATCAGCCCCATTGTTTGTTACCAAATTAAAAGGGAATCAAATCTCTAGTAATGTGTTTAGTCAATGGTTAACTAGATTTCTGTTTTTTAGAGGATTAGATACAATATATATCTAGCAAGCTCATCGTGCCATTTGTAAACCACATGTCCAAGCTATATGTGTGTATGTGYAACAAAAACATAAAATTGTATTTTTCAATTGCATCAATATGCAATTTTGAAACTATTTCAAAGGAAGATATTTAATGTCTTTCTAATTTAAACAGAAGCTGAGAGGAGACTATGTGTTGATTCTATATATGGAATAATTGTGGTCATTTATTTTAGCACATAATCACACACAAACTAGGTAATCTGATTCCTACTGACAATCAAATAATAATAATAAWAAGAACAGTGCTTGTCATTGTTAAGTCAGAGGCTGAAAGTAAGATGGTTTTCAGAGCTAACTGAGAACCGTATTTTCTGTTGAGGGTAAGCTATGATATAGATGGGAAAACCAGTTAGAACAGGTAGATAAAAAAAATACTAGTAACTACTTGCTTAGTTATACAGCTTTTTCACTAGATTAGAACATGTATACTCTTATTTATCAAATTCTTCCTGCATATGAAAGGGCATTTCATTGCATTTTTCATTGAATTTAGAATTGTATTTCTGTTTTCCAAATTTTATAGATTAATATGTAGCATCAAGAATAATTGCCTATTAATAAATTTCTACAACTTTTCCTTTTAGTATTCTCATTGTTACTATTTCATAATCTATTTCTAGAATAGATAATTATTTCACTGATACAGTCACAAAAATTAATAGTATTGTCCTTTTGTTAGAAAAATGGAGGTCTAATACATTCTAATGTATTATGTCTAAATAACATTCTAATTAGAATTCAGAAGACTCGTTGGCACACAACTGATTTTGTTGGCTCTCAGCCTAATCTTGTTACATTGTTTTTAACTATGAAGAGGGTGTGTTTAAAGATCTCCAGCAGTGCAAATGAGATGAGGGAGTTATAAAGAGCTTAAAGAATCAAAAAAGTATAACTCCTTCAAAACAAATTATGTAAAAGACATGATACTTAAAAAACCTTGTCTATACATCCTTCAGTGTAACATGGATATTTCCAAAAAACATTTGAATTTCTGGTGTCATTAAATGAAAAGCGATAATATCCCATTGTACTACTGTGGTGTTTATAGTATTACTCTCTAATTGCATAACAACTTCTGAATTTAAGTGGGATATGGCTGTAGAATAGTCACAGTTTTCATTTTAAAAGTTCAATACTTTAAATAATAAAGAATCACTTTAACAAATACACATAACATACTATGTGAACTCTAGCTGTTCTGAGTAAAACTTTGTAGTGTAAGTTTCCATGAATCCCCCAACACTTATTTCAAACGTTACTAATGTGGTTGACCRCTGAAACAGGTGATTCAGACTTGTTTATTGCGAGAAACAGCCAATGTAAAATCTTTACATTCCGTGGTCATTGGACCATAACCTAGGTATTTAATTGCATTATGTGCAGAATGTAATTGCTGAATGCTTCGGATAAAAGTAAATTTAAGAATGGGCCAAGATGAACATGTGAAATTCCATTACCTTTAATGCAGGTACACTGCCTTGTGGTACTTGTGAAGTGAACCTATTGTAGTAGAATAAGATTTGACACCCAACTTGCATGTAGCTCTTTAAGAAAATTTGACTGTACTAATTAATATATAAATAAGATGCTTTCCGATACATTCTTCAGTTTCTTTTTATAAACTGGCTCATAATAAATAATGGTAAATATTCCAATACTAGCATCACCAAGGACTTTTGACTGCTATGTTCTTTACCCACTGATGCTGCAAACATGATGCTTGACTTCAAAGATCTTTGGATCTGCTGTTTCTCTGAGGCTAGAGTAATGTTTAAGCAAGTAATAACTATAAAATCAGTAAAGAAATTAGTCTGTGACTAATTTGTAATTCTGCTGTTCAAGTTCTGTTGAGTATCTCTAGCTATACTATATGAAGAACTGAGGAGATACTATAAAATAAGATTCATCTATATGAATTCAGAACCCGAACTGTGACCAGTTGTGACCTACCTAGAGCATGCATCATTTATTCAGTGTTCTCCAGAAAGACCCCAGCAGATCTGCTTATCAACATAAATTAAATGCCTGTTTGCTTGTGTGATTCTCCACTGTTTTACTTACGTAAATCATTAGATTTCAAGTCAAATCAAATTAATATAGAAGACACAGAAACTGTAAAATACTTCAGCATCATTCCTTTTGCCATTTATTGTCTACTGTCGTATATGAATCAGAAGCATGTGCACAGAAAATTATTTAATATTATTTACTATTCTCAGTAAGGTTTTATTTATACCTTTGATCATACTAAAGATTCAACCACTCTACAGTTAACTTGTTATATTGTGGATGGAGAGTGGTGATCATGGTCACTCATTTTATACTCTCTGATGTAGACAAAGAACATCACTACTCTTTTTGGATAAAAATGTTGAAAAATGCTTTCTCTAGGGTTTATTCCAAGGTATCTTGCAATAGTTAATATTTGTGAAAAGTTGCAAATAACACAAAGATGAATGCCTGTGAGAATATAGCTCAGTAAATATAAGCATCAGTTTTCAATGGTTCCATTGCAGATTATTTTAAAAGTTAATACTTTCATGAGTATTGTTATCTTACATTTTGACCTACGAATCTGTGTCTCCTTGATTCTATATGCCCTTAAAGATAATAAATCTGATTTTTAATGTTCTGTAAGCACTGAGAATCGGACCAGTTAGAAGGAAGACCCAGTACTTATTTATATGTGTGAGTGTTACAGACAATCTAACAAGGTGGATGAAAAAGCATGAAAGGTGTTTATAYTTCACAGAATCACAGAATGGTTGAGGCTGGAAGTCCTCTAGTCCAACATCCCTGCTTAAGCAGGGTCATCTAGAGCACATTGAACACGATTGCATCCAGGGTTTTGAACATAGAATCGTAGAATCAGTAAGATTGRAAGGGATCTCTGGAGATCACCTAGTCCAACCCCCCTGCTCAGCAGGGTCACCCAGAGCATGTTAGACAGGGTTGCATCCAGGCGGGCCTTGAGTATCTCCAGAGAAGGAGACTCCACAACCTCTTGGGGCAACCTGTCACTCTCACAGTAAAGAAGTTCTTTCTCATGTTCAGATGGAACTTCCAGTGCTAGATTCTAAAGATTTTCAATCTTTAGAACAGCTTCAGAGCAGGGCAATATACTTTTCAAGGCTTCTTTTTGTTGAAATACGTAACTGTGGTACACTTCAATTTAACCTGCATGTATAGATGCATCTTGTCATTGTATCTCAAAATGTATACTGCCACTCATCACTGGAGTTTCTCAATGTATAAATAATATATTAAAATTTACAATATATATATACATAAAATATTATAGTATTTTTAAAATAAAGGGGAAATAAACTATAGCAAGAACTTTCTTGGCTTTTTGAAATCTAGTTGACTAATTCTTTGAGTAATAGAAATTATACTTGTGGGAATTACTAATTTCCAGGTAGTATGCTGCTTTTGTRTTGTAGTGGATAAAGTGTGGAAGAGTCATCAGTATTTTTTAAGAATTTTTCCCTATGATTATAGTGATTTTTTTTCTTTAGTTGAGATTTGATTCATAACTGTACAAAGCAATGGAAATCTGGAAATCTTTACATTTTCTAATTTTTTTTTTAAGACCAAATTCTGCTTGGACTTTTCATCTTAGAGCATCATTGTTTTAAGTGAAAACATGTTCAATATAGATGTTCATTCCCRCAGAGGATTTGTTCAGTCTTAAAATACAGTATCCTATATATTCTATTTTCTAGTCCATAGTCAGCTGACTCAGCATTTGGTTAACTTCGTGGTGGCTGCATATCTGTATGGCTATCTATCAGTTCTTTCATCTTTTATTTTAGATTTTCCAAGATTTCAGGCATTCCCATATGCTGGTATAACATCCTATTCTTCTTTAATTTTTTTCGAAGGTCAATGTGTGTTTCAAAGATCATTCATTCCTACTCCTTTTGGTCTTCTGATACAATTCTCATTTAATGCTGACTTTCTGATTCCATACAATACTATTGTCAATTCATTGAATGGATAAAATTTGACTTGGAACCAAACAAAGTATTCTTATCATAATTTATAATTTTGCAGCTTTCCATATAGCGKTTCTTCTTCTCCATCTTTGCTGGAATGATCAACATTCTTTGATACATGGATTTACTTACTCTGATGTAAACATACATCCTTGAATTGGGACATAGTTTTTCTGAGAATTTCCTGTAGAATTATATCAAATACATAGGAATAAGATACAATGAACCATGAGTATCTAGGAGGAGGAAAATTAAGTCAATTGAAATGATCACTGAGATTGTGAAGGGGAATTTTGATTTCATATCTGAGCAGTTCAAATTAGTTGCTCTTGGAAACTAAGCAGGGTAGGGTAAAGATGTTTTTTTCTGTGTATTGCTGTTCAGAAGATATAATAATATTCCTGCAACCTAAGCAAAATGGACTGGGCTACTAAGACCTTAAACTCACTTTGAAACAGTAGAATAAACCTAATTGCTGTTTGTTGTTTAGTATGATGATTTTTCTATGCTGCTGCACAGTTTATTTTCTGAGTGACAGATTTTGCTAGTCAGGAACTTTGTTTTCTGTGGAACCTACTGCATTTTTTATGGAAGTAGTATCTTGCATTGTTGATGCTCTTGTTATCTAAGGAGAGAAAACTGCATACAACATGAGATCTGTTTGTTCATGCTATTACCAGTAGTACGTACAGGATGTACCTACCCATTTCTCTATCAAAATACAGATCTTTTTCTCTGCCTGCCTTTTTACCTTTTCCTTCTGTCACTCCTACAGTTTATTTTAAACTTTAATTTATACTGAGCTTCTGCTTTCTCTATCAATATCACATCATTATTCTTATCTGATTCTCTTGGTAATTTGTTTGCACTGGAATTCTTGGCAGTGAACTAAGAATTTCATTGTCTACCTACTCTCTTTTCTCTTGGAGAGTATAATAGAGTGGGAGGGAGAAGCCTCATGGTAATATTTTTGTATTTGAAATGTAGCCACACTTTATATGCTCCTACACATTGTGCTACTTATAGATAGTGAAACAAGTCTCATCTTGTGGTCTGCAGCTTTTTCGTTTTGTGCTAATTCTACTCATTTCATCTCAAATACTCTTATTAATGCTGCTTCTCTTTGCTTTGCTTTCCTCTGTGATTTTATTTAGCAAGGGACTACTGTCGCTAACTTGGAAAACATAGCAATAATTCTCAGCCCAAGAAATGACAAAACAGGTAAGTCTCCTGTTGAATTAGCATGCATGGACAGTGCATCCTTTAGAAAGACAGCATACTTCTTGTTCTGCACCAATGTGCTTCTGGTCCATGGTGACACAGAATTCCATTTTCCTCTCCTCTTCTACATTTTGGAAGTCTCTTGAGATCTTAGGGTTCCTGGGACCACAAGAATGAACTTCTTCCTTCTTTTTTCACTGTGCATCTAAAGATTGGTAGAGTGCCTGGCTGCTATCCTTAACTATACCATTTAGTTAGCATGCTCAGTACCATTCCCACATTTTTTCATCCTGGTGGCCAAAGTCCACAATTTTTTTTTTCTRTAACAAATTCAGGAATACTACTATATCATGTTATACATAGAKAGGAAGTAAATGAAATTAACAGAATTTAATTTTAAAATAGCTCATCATTGCAAGAATGGATCATTTTTAATTCTTACTTCTTTTAAATAGAGAAAACAATATTTTTAGGTATTTTAATGATTTCAAGTGGTACAAAGAAATTCTAATGCCAGATCATCCCTTCTTATGTCCATTGTCTTCTGCCCAAAARATTATTTGTTCTGCAATGTTTCTACTTTGAAATAAGTTTATCTATACACTTCTTTTCTTACAGAAATTCTTTTAGCTTACTATTGGTTACTTAGATTTCAGAATAAACTGGGAGTCCTTTATAACATACAAGGATTCAACTTAACTCGAATTCAAAAGTCAAACACAAACAAAAAAAAAAAACAAAATCCATATGGTGTTGCTTATCTTTCTCAAAATTTTTTGATAGTTACCACTTAATTGAAAAGCTAACTTTACGTGATTCAAATAAATCCTGAAAAATTAACTTGAATTTCAKAAGTCTGATTTACATAGTGCTTTAATATCTTCATATTAAATTCATATTCAGTTAAGCATTCGTTATAGACCAAATTAAAATACACATACAGGTTCATTTCTTATAGATTAATTAGTTATTTTCAAATGTGTTTTCTGCTTAAGATGGATTAATTGACTACTGAAGGAAGATATGACGTTCTGAAATATATGTTTTTGAGGTATATAGTTCTGAGAATAAAGTTCTGAGATAAAGAAATTTTCAGGTTGAATTCTCTTTGCCATATCCAATATCTTAGATGCATTAAAATCTCTTTTTTTTAAAGGCTGGACTGGAGAAGATATTGAAATTAAAGCTAATTCATGTAGAATTCCTGTTTTAGTTTTAATGCCAAATATAAGTACAAATAAATATATTTTTAACATTTTATAATTAATTTTAATATTTTGCATCCTATCTTGGAGAAACATCAAATCCTTAATTTTTTTGATAAATATGAAATAAGTTCATTTATTTGTTTATAAACATAGTCTTACTTCTGTCAAATATCTTTCATGAGATCAGTTCTAATATAATTGGTTGAAATTTAATGGTCTGTGTTAGAGATTTAAATAGATGAAATAATGGCTGTTTTTTGCTTTAAATATTAGGATAATGCTTGATAAAGGAGTCTTTTGAGAATAAATCTAAGCACTTTTATTCCAAAACCCATTCATATTTCCATTTGTTTCTGCTCTTGCCTCATTCCATGATTCACTTGCTCATGTTCCTGATCAAGTCTTGTTCTATCACAACCCAAACCCCATCAAACATAAGTGATGTCTACTCTATTGACTAGTTATATCTCCTAGCTAGAAGCATTTCTAATCTAGAAAAAATGTTGGTCTGTGTGCTGCTACCTTGAATTCTACAGATGAGACAATTGCAACTAGTTCAATTTCTGTTTTCTTTTTTGAGAATGTCGTAAGCCAGTTAATGTTACCAGTTTTTTTTAGGACATCTGTTTCTTCTTTTACATGCTTTATAAACATTTTTTTTTTTAATAAATGCATCTTTAAATACTTTAAAGCATTTAACCAGACGGTAATTGTTCTTGAGCACTGTAGGTCTGATTTGAATTTGGCTTGCCACGGGCTAATCAAAGGATTTGTGTAGCATTACTAATTCAACAAGATATTCAGGTATTTAAGAAGACAGCATTTGATGGTTTTCAGTAGTATTTGGAATTTTTTTGAGAGTGATATCCAATAATAGTTGCATGTTTTTCAGGTGAATATTTTTGGTGAATGGTTTGCCATTGCACATGGTAACAGAGGAGAAAACATTCCATTCGCTCTTCAGTTTCTTTATTTGTTATTGATAAGCAATTCTAGGAATAAAATGCATGGGAGATGCAATTTTCTTTCTATGTGCCAGGGGACTTTAAAATGTTAGTAAACTTTGGTTCTTAATAATATATATATGTGCGCCCCCCCCAACTTATCTCTGACTTATTTTTTTTAGAAGAAATGCTTATCATATCTCTTCCACAATTATAAATAAATCTTACTTTATTTTAACTTCTGTGATGACCTGGAAACCATACCATTCTAAATCCCTATGCGCATTTTCAAAACTTAGTTTGTGTTTTTTAGTGTGAACTGTTTCTTCAGTGTCTTTGAGTCTTTCATATCATGATTTTAAAATATTAGTTTATTTTAGTATATTATATATATATACTAAAAATATAATACTATCGTATTTTAGTATATTATAGTATAATATTAGTAAGAAAGCTTTTCCTCAGTAGTCTTTCAGGAAAAATCTTCTTTTGAATGAAAAGAATTTCTGATTTAGCCCAAACCTGACAGTTTGGGACTTATGTGATATGTGGGGAGAGAGTAACCCAATGTCATTAACAACTGAAGATTGCACAGTTAATTATAGGGTTTTGAAATGTACCCTTTAATATCTTGGCTATTTTTATAGGAAGTAGCTTTGCACCATTATAGTTTTTTATGCTTATCTTTCTTGTTCTTCATGTTGCATGGCTTTCATGTATGTTTTTAAATGCTAAAATTAATCAGTTACTTTATTTCYTCCTACAGAAATAAAATGGTATAAATATTCTCACCCCCTAGCAAAATATCTCAATACTGTAGTTATTCTGTAGTTAAAGCCTTTGTCAACAAGTCCAGAAGATTTAATTAAAACCTAATGAGATGTCTTCACCAAATGTTCAGAGTAGCAAGGTGATGCCTAGGACAAAATGCTATACAATGTACAGAAAAATAAATTCAGATGTAAATTGTAAATCAAGTGCTACTTTGTTTTCTTTCACCTCTGTCAAAGTAGCAAATATGTACCCCTGTGGTCAGATACAGTGTCCTGGCTGCAGCTTAGACTCTTTAAGTGGTACTTCCTACAGCTCTTCATCTCTGCATTTATGACAGAAACTAAAACCTTCTCAAAACTGCTGACAAAACTGCGCGTATAGCAGCTTCTTAATCCACTTCTGTCAAAATGACAGAGGTTAAATTTAGGTGTGCATTAACAAGCTACATGGTAGCTTGAATCTTCTTGATCTAGATAGTTTTGGAAACAATTACCTATGCAGTTGCAGAAGCGATGGGAGAGGATGGTCACCTTTTGGTGAGAGTAAAGATGGCAATGCAGATGCCTCTAGCCACAGGCATTGATGTCTTAATTCAGTCAGCTGAATCCTAAACATATCTTATTATAGGCTAAAGGTTAATTAATTAAGATCCTTATTCTGCCTGTTGCAAAGTTCCACACTGAATTTGGTTGTGGGGTGTAAACTGGCCGTGTTCATTGACTCATTCCAGAGGAAAGGGATTCTACCTCCGTACCGCCCATCTTCAGATTCCATGGTAAAGGACCATACTATTTATTCTACAGAAATTACTAGAGACAGAGAGTCTGCACATCCTGTGCAAAGCACTGTCAAGCTGAGCTACCCAATGTTAAAGAAATCATATCCAGAATGGAAAGCAGTATAGATGCATGAGGATTATCTTGTTTCTCATGAATTAATGTGCATGATACTGAAGCAGCTGTACTACGTCCTAATATCTATGCACAGCAATGTTCTTTGCCAAACTAAAATACTAGCTCATTCAAAGTTTAGGCCATGTATCTCAAGTGTTGTACTGCATTGCTTTGCGTAAACAGAACTAGAGCATGTCTGATTGCTTTGTCTTTTTTGTAACTAGTCTGTACTGTGTAATGTAAGCTTGTATGAAGCATAGTACCCAATTTCAACTGTCTGATGAGTTATTTTATTAAAATTAGTTATCCACACCCTCCTTTCTAAGCTAGACATAATGTTAAATACTGAAATGGTACAGAATTTCAGATATTATAGCCAGTTTATCAAATAAATTAACTTATACTTTTCAGTTTCCCTTATTTGCCATGCTGTTCTCTACAGAGATACTGGTATCACTGTAGTCAGGAGGTAGTAAATCCATTTGTTCTGCTGTTTTCTTGGGCACAGCTGTTCCAGCTTGCTCTGTTTTTTTGCCTGTCTGAGATGATCTTAGGCACAATGGCTGATTTAGTGCCCCATATGCTCTCTTTGGTATTTCTCCATTGTGCATAGCTATCCAGAATGACAACCTTGTACCGCTGTGGGTTTACCTGTATATAACTGCTGTTTTGCTCTAATTGCAGATACGGACAGCATCATTTTCATGTAGTCTCTGTGAGATGGATTTTTTTTTTTTTTTTAATCACTTAGATGCTTAGCTCCTCTCYGGTGAGGGTAACAGAGTTTTCATTCTGCTCTATTTGCATGGTCTGAGAGGACTAAAGAAGAAAATGATGAAACAGCCAGAGCTGTGTTTTTATCGTTTCCTGTCATGTAATAGGAAATCTACTTGGTAGCTACAAAGAGATAATCAGCTTCATTTGGCACTAATGTGGAAGTTTCATGACAAGGTAGACTTTTGCAAATTTTAAGTTGAAATCTTTGTACGTAGATTAGGAGATATTTTATGTTCAATGTTGATTATAATTTTTCACTTTAAGGCAGTGCCCCAAGGTCTAAATATTTTATATAAGATATCACTGGGCCAACATAATAGCTGTGAGTAATATAGTGCAGTTAGTCACTTGTGAGTATTTATTTTCCMTTATATTTATGAATGAACTTTTAACAGTGATTTTAATTGTGACTGTGTTTTTTTTTTAACTGTGATTTTAACTGTGACCAATAAAGCAATGGTTTATGTAAAACAGCACCCTGCTCTTTGGAAGGTTAGATAGTAACTTGAGAAGGTACAGAGAGGCGATCTAGAGTGATCACATTTATGAAACAACTGCTCYGTGAAGAGAGATTGAGTTGTCTAAGATTTTTCAGCTTTGAAAAGAGAACACTGAATGAAGAGATTTGGAGGGGGTTTACGAGTTCAGGAAGAGTGTGGTAAAGATGCACCAAACAATTTTGCATCATTTTTCATAATACAAGGAATAGGAATACATGAAGTATTAARTAGCACTAAATGAAATTTTGGAATTCATTGCTACGGGAGCCTGTGGAGGCTAAAAGCATGAATAGATTTTAAAAGCACCGTCAGTGGCTATTAAAGAGAAACAAAAATTCCAAAACACACTCAAAGCAACTGTTTAGGCTACAAGCTCCAGAAAGACCATAAACTACTGGTTGCAGGTGACAGAGATGTTACATGCCTGGTGACAGTCGGAGATGGGGTAATGTGTTAGATAAACATTATTTAGACCCATATGGCCATTCCTGTGTTCATATGGAATCTGTATTGTCYCTCAGGGGGACATAGTCATTTTAGGGTTGATCTTTATGTGCATCGTTTGAATCACAGAACAGTGATTTTGTCARTTTCAGTCCATGTTTTAAGAATCTACCCAAAGTCTTCAGTCTTCAGTATTTTTATTCCCCCTCTAATTTGTTTTTTGCCTACTTAAACAGAACCCAAAGGATATGACTTCAAGTAGCAGCAGAATTGAGAGAGTGGAGAGATCAGGCAATATGCTGGTCCACTGCGGAATGTGTTCCATTGCTTCGCTTTGATTACGGCTACACTGTATCCTGTAAAGCAGTGTCATTACAGTGTCTCACRCCTGCAGTTTGCATGTTTTCTTTAGCATAGTGATTTATTTAGCTTTCTGTGATACCAGGCATGGAGAACCCTGTTTGATTGAATTTGCCAACAGGATAAATAGTTCACTGGAGCTCTAATGAAATCTACACTTAAACTGTACTCCTACACCACTGTTGCCAAAAATAACAAAGATAACAGGTGTAAGCAGATATAGGCTATATAGCCAAACACTTGACAGCCATGCTTTGTCTTTTCAGTAAGTGGGAGCGTTTTCATGCACGTAGACAATTTCAGTTTTGGAATGCTAGTGATACTATGAATGACTTGTACAGTACTTTTCATCCTGAGAGTTTTTCAGATTGYGCAAACTCTGACTCATTCTCGTCTCTTATTGCTGGAACGCAGCCACCTTTGGTGCGGAGAGTGGTTGTTGTGTAATAGAGCACAATAGTTCAAAACAGATTTTGCTGTACTTAAAATTATTGGGATACTTTRTTGATACATGTATTAATGCTGAAGTCTGAAGTTGCTTAGTTTGTGAAAAATTTCTAATTCATAAAAACCCTAGAGCCCTGAATTACTGTTCAAAGGGTTTTATGCCTACATGTTTTTTATTTTTTTTTTTTTTAATTGTGGAATGTTTCATTTTTTACGTTGTTTTTGATAGTGCTTCTGTTTTTGAGTTTGGTATTCTTTCAGGTTAAGGCTGGATTGATGAAAACATTTGCATAGTGTTTGCATATACACTAATTTCATGTGCCTTGTGCATTTGTGGTAGCAAACAGACTTGTAGGTTAGAGATGGTGGCTGAACTTGTGGTTTGCTCCGTTGATATAAAGCCCACGTAATCTATCACGTGTATTTCACAAGACCTCTCAATTTTTTGTAACATGAAAATAATGATCCAAACTTTGTGCCCCAAGAAATCGTATAAATCAGGATTAAAAAGCCTGCTTTTGACCTGAGTTGTTGATAAATCTTTAGGCTAACACTACAGCTTTTGCAGCAAAGTCTAAGTAATTGAATGGACTGTTTTTTCGTGTTTTTTTTTTTTTTTTTTTTTTTTTTTTTTTTTTTTAATCAGAGTTTCATGAAATAGTTAGACAGACTAAAAATCTTCTTTCTTCACTTCTAGGCAAGAAAGAAAGTTCATTATTCTAAATATAAGAAGAAAATTCCACATCCTACAATTGGAAAAGTGGCCTGCTCTCTTTATCATTAGGTCTCAAAATAGGAAGTTGAGTTTTTCCACGGAGAACAAATTACAAGAGTTGGTCCAAGAGCACCACTTTAATCAGAACTCCTGTAGATTGTGCCATCTCCCATTAAATATTTTTTGGCTATTGAGTCTACTTAATTAATACAGTTTAGTTGATAAAGTTATGAATCAAGAGATGGGAGACCTGAGTTTTAGTCTGACTAACAGACTTTGTTGTTGTTGTTGTTGTTGTTGCAGAAACATCCTATTTCCTCATACAGGAACTGTTATGTCTGTAGTAAAAACTTTAATGGGTTATCGTCATGCAGTACTTAATAAAGTAGAGTGAGCTACTAGTTTACAGTCCTCTAGATACTCTTATTTTTAAAACAAATAATGCAGTATCTAGTAAGCAATTTGTCAAAATTTTGTCAAATTCCAAATTGTTCAACCTAAAATCTGATCTTAAATGCCATAAACCAGAAAAAAAACCTTTAGCTATATAAAAAGTTCTAAAGTATTTTTTTTCTTCTGACCCGAGGAATTGCTTTGTGACCAAAAATCTATTTTTTTTCCTGAATTATGTCAAGTTATGTAAATATATTATCTCCCTTGCAAAATTTATTTATTTATTTATTTATATTCTTATGAAGAATTTAGGGTTGTTAAAATCGCTACTTATTAGATATGAGACAGGAATCCAAATAGTTAAATAAGAAAATGTCTTTGAATAATTGAGATCTATGGTAATTTATAAGAATTATTATTAAGTAATAGAATTATTTTCTATTATTAAATAAGGGTTGGAAATCTAACATGAAGTTAGATCTATATTATAGAAAAAATTTAAGTTAAATAGGAGTACTGTACAACTTGATATGTCATTATCCCATAGAAAATGGCAGATTAATTCTGCTATAGTCATGTAACAAAGTTTTTCTCTTTATGATCTCTTTTTCCATTTTGATGCTGTTAACCTTCCATACAAACATTTGTCGTAAGTCCACTGTATGCCATAGTAACTACTGTAGAAATTCATCAGTATTCCACTTTCATTTGGAAGGAAAGAATAATCTACAAAGAGCAAAATGAAGTGCCTATATAGAAGCTGCTACCTGTTGAGTACTTTACAGAAGTGTCATTTGATCATGGATTTCATTTTGTGTTACATAATCGCATGCATTTGAAAGACCATTTCTGTAGAAAGAAT
This sequence comes from Rhea americana, assembly GCF_003343005.1. Taxonomy (NCBI): domain Eukaryota; kingdom Metazoa; phylum Chordata; class Aves; order Rheiformes; family Rheidae; genus Rhea; species Rhea americana. The sequence goes on along the minus strand of NW_028185095.1, from coordinate 2,302,117 downwards.
GCATTCTAAACAAAGAGGAAAGTAAAAAATAAAAATAAAAGAGGGAGGGAAAAGAAGCACAGAATGGGTAGGGCAGGCTCTCACAGATGACCAGAGTGTCCAATACCTTTTCCACTATGAAACATTATCACTGTTCRTGCAGGAAACAGCTGAGAAGAGCAGTACTCCTGCTCTGCTGGTCATGCCAATCTGTCCTGCTTTGTGCAGGGCTCAAGGAAATTTGCCTCTGTATTAAGGACCAAATATTTTTATCTTTTTTTTCCTAATGGAAAAATTACTTTTGAAAAACAACTCTCTTTTCACTTCATATTCTATTGTAATCCCATGACTCTAGGACTTGTGAATTTAGGGGAAAAGTGTGTATTGTTGTGGCATTCTTTATAGCATATTGAGTTGGTATGGCAGATCTTAGCAGTGGTTCTCTAAATATGTAAAGTTTGAGAATCCCATTGGTGTGAAGTTGCAAAAATTCTAATCCTGGCCACTGGGCTATGAATATTTTCTGAGATGTCACATTACAAAATAGGATAGACTTCTGCATTATGGATCCTGTTCTGTAATCAGAGACTAAACTGKTGATGCACCTTTTTAAAAAATAAAATAAAAATGATGGGCTTCCGTAAGCAGGATTCTGTGAGATCCATTAGGGTATTTCATTCTTCTATGCTTCTTCATACAGAACTAGATCATGATGCCATCAGCTTCATTTTGTAGTACAAAAATCCCTCTAACTCAGTAGGGCTATATAACTATTCATATGTATATGTGAAATGAGTTAAATTCCAAGAATATTTAATCTTTGCTTCATTATATGAGAGCATTAAAATACTTAAGTATTACTGCATTTACTAGTTGTTTTAATAGTGTTTATATCCACAGTTGGAACTGGGACACCTTCATCATGCATGCACATCACAAGACGTGGATAAACGTATACACTGTTTATAGTCTTTTTTTTAAATAAAATTCACCTATTATAATAAACAGTAAAAGGGAGGATTACAASACTGGGAATGACAACTGTTTAAATGTATAACCAGTTGGTTTCATGTCAAAATGTATAAAAATATTTATACAAGTGAAAAAAAAACCATCCTTCTGAGCTATCTAAGCATTATCAGCTGACAGTTTCTCATGTATATCATAGGTAGAAGTGCATTTCAAGGGGGAGTTTGAAGAAAAAGGGGTCTTTCAGGTAAGCTACTTTAGGTATAGCAGCAGAACTATAGAGCAAACTAAAAGGACATCTGTATGAGTAGTGGACAGCTGAGAATGTAAGAGTAGAGTAGAGTACTGTAGAGTACCTGTAGAGTACACAAATCCAATGTAAGAGGAGGCATGTGAAATAACTAAAATGCAGATGTTATTCCCTTCTGTTCCTGTATACACAGCATTACACACAGTGTAGTACACAGAGTATTTGGTGTACAGACATRAAGGGGAGAAACAGACTCAACAACTTTGCTCTCCTTCCAGTCATTGGGCTTTCCATCAAACATCTCACATAATGGATAGTTTGCTTTATTTCGTTCCATAATTGGCCAATCCTTTCTGAGGTTATAGCTAGAACCTGGGAAAGATAATATGAGAGCAAATGGAGTACTCTACTGTGGCGATGCTATTCCAGTCTTCCTTGAGGGACGATTTTCCAAACGGGAAAGGAATTCCTGAATAAGGGATATGGACCCATAATAAGTAGTTCTATATCTCTATCAATCTCCAAAGCAGACAAAATGAAAAGAGGATAGAAAGTCCAAATCCCTGAGTATAAATGTAATACATACATCGTGTAGCTAGCATGCATTACCGCACACCTGAGTTAGTGTTTAGGGTGGGATTCACTGTGACCTGAGTAAGGGAGATGCAGCAGTGGAGACGTAAGTTACCTTTATCTAGCTCCATACCTCTGAGCTAAATTGAGGCCATCTGAAGATATAGTTCACAGAATAATTATCAATAAAAAAAAAAATAAAAACATAGCTGGTGAGTGCAATAATTCAGTGAAGAAATTTAGGATGAGAGCAAGGAACTATAAGCATCGCTGCTTTTTTACAGCTCTTGAAATCTTTTTTTTTGCTATCATTGCAATGAGTTCCAAATAAGATAGTATGTAGATTATAATAYCAACTGTCTGAAACTGGTCCAGAGTGAATACCGTTACTTATTTACCATGATAAGTTTCACTTCAAAAGCAGTGTGGCCATTTATATTTATAAAGAACAATATTTCCCTGTAGACAGCTAACAAATCATCTGTGCATAGCTGAAGCCAAAATAGTCCTAATATWCTCTTTACTGCACTATGGTATCTCTTAAAATGAAGGATGAGATCACAGTAGCATTTTGGTTATTGGTTCAGTTTCCTATTTCTTTCTAGATCTTTTTTAAGCTCCTACTGTCCTTATGGAATGACCTCCTAGGTTTGTGTGTAATCATGTGACCAGTTGTTTACTGTGTTTCACTGTGTCCTAGTTTGAGGCCTTTTGATAACCAAAGACAACATTTTTAGCTATGTGGTATATTAGAGGATTCAATAGTGATTTACTCAAATACTCAGGAAGAATCCAATCCTAAGATGAGAATAAAGTGTGGCAGGAAGCACTGCAATCAGAATTGAGTATCATATTTGATCATTAATTAAGTAATGCCAGTAGAGTGAATAAGTCTTCCTTAATAATAGTTCTGTTAAAAAAAATAGTAAAATGTTCCATTTCCCTTGTTGTCCTTTAAGTTTGCTATAAAGAAATACCACGGATCTTTTATTTCCTGCTAGGAAAGGATCTAAGTAGTGTTCTTCAGTTAACAGAACTTGAAATATACAGAGAATCCCAATAAGGAGCTAATGAAAGAAGTTTGTTTACACTAATGGATGCTTCATAATAGTAAACACTATGCTTAAAAGTATGCTAGTTATCTGATGGTATGTTTTATGTTCTATTATAAATCAGTGGGTTGCAGTAATTATATTTGTTATTTCACATACTGACAATATTCTTTGCATATGAAAAGTTTTGGGGAAGATACAGTGCATTTTGTTATGTTTGCTGGTGTGAGAGTTCCAGCTGATTTTTCATGTTCTTGAGTTGCAAATGCCTGGGTGTCATAAGATCTCCTCTCCTTTTATTAAAAAAAATTATAGCATACTGTTCTGATGCCAAATATGCCTTTGGATAGCTATTTTTGCTCCTACCCTCAATAGTAACTAGAAAGTACTGCACTGCGAGTTATTTTTAAGTGGATGGAAATAGCATCCATATTATTTCAAGGCACTGATGTATAAAATCTTTGTAAAAAAAAGATTACCCATTTGTTTATTGCACATTGTTTTCTCACATTTGTTTGCTCTTAAACTTTAGAGAAGTGTCCCATGAACAAAAATTACCATTAAAAATTATTTGTAAGCATCATGCATTTTCATGATTGCATGTGTAAATGAGAATGACTTCTAGTCTTCCTTTCTATATTGTGATTAAACAAAACAACAAAAATCTAGTTCCTTGATTTTTTGAAGTTGCGATCTGATCAAGAGGACAGTTCTCAAAAACTTGTAAGATCAATCCTACAGAATAACATTCTCACTAACAAAAAGAAACAAGAGTGATAGAACTCTAAAGGCAATGAAAATGTATATGTGTAATTCTATATCCATTCATTTTGTTTTATAGTTGTATGAAATATTATGTCAAAAAAATTGTGGATTTTAGAAAGTAAGAATGTACAGATTGTGTCACTGACTGTTCTTAAGTAAATGGGACTAAATTTTCAACTATATAAGTGTGCCATCGTTATTCTTAATATATTTCAGAAGTTGCAAWAGCTGGGACACGTAGATTAGAATATTCCTACAGTGAAACAATTATTTGTTTATTTTCTGCTATAACACCTAAAATAGAAATGGATACTTAACCAAAGTTAGAAATCAGAAGTAACCAATAGTTTCTAGTATTTTATGTAAATGGTGTGAAAATTGAACCAAATCTTCTGCATGCTTCCACTGTAATAGTCAGTTCATGACTTCAAAGACAGCAGAATTTGTTTTATGTGTGTCAGTAGTAGCTTGAGAACTTGCAGGATAAGATCTTAAATGCAGTTACACTTCGCACTTGCTTTTTAAATTGGTATTTCTCAAAGCAGTGAGGTTATCTCTATATGCTGTTTTGTTCTTCATTTCAAGAGGAGATGCTCCTGAAGTCATTGAACAGAAATGGTCAGCTGGCTTTAGTAATGTTTTCTTGTGAACTGTAATTCATTTTCTAGTTATTTTTTATCTGCAGCCAGCTTCACTCCCTATTCATAAGCAGAATTAATTAGTTCTATAATAACTGATGAAATAGATTTTGAAGTTATCCTATATATGAAATATAGGAAAGAAAATGTGTTAGGCTGTACATACAGAAGTTAACTTCTAAAATAGCAGACTGCTTATATGATGGATAACACTTTTTCTTACGAAACTGTATCTAATCAAATCCTTACAAAGCAATGCCATGCATTCAGTGCATGTCCCATAATTCTCTTTGGAGACAGTGCACAGCTGCTGCAGTTAGTATTAGCTGCTTCTTATGGGTTGGTATTTTCTTTCAATAAAAATCACAGATGGCAGGGTGTCTTTCACACCATGATTGTAAATATGAGCCTGGGTCAGGTGAAGAGGTGATGTAAGTACATGTAATTCTACTTTAAGTATAAAAATCCTGCACTGAGCTCAATTACTGTCTGTTTTTTCTGTAGTCCTTGAAATATCCAAACATGATCCAATGACAGCAGTGATATAAATTGTTGTGCATCTTCAAAAAGACATTGGCGCCCTTTACCTACCAAAATAATAACATAGCTCTGTAGTGGTTAGCTTCTTATGAATTTGTCTGTGTTGAAGTTTGTAATTGTTGCTATTTTTGTTCAGTGTTCTTTAAAGTGTACGAGACTGCTTAAAATCTACCAGTTTGTTCAAGTTTGCTTCTGTGGATAGCTTATTTTCCTTTTTACGCACAGTCATACATACTCATTTGGGTGGATGAGGGAGAGCTTTGCAAATTATTTCCATACAGCTTATGCACTGTTTTATAAAAGTTTTCTTATTGTGTGATTTCAGGGGGAAAATGTAGTGACACTAAATGTTTTCAGATTCTAATTTTGTTTCTCTGTTGAAAGACAGTAATTAATTAGAGCACATCTGTTGTGAAGAGTAGAGTATGATACGATGACCCCTTTAACAGACCCACTGGAGTTAACTCCAGTGTTGGAAGCAAGGTAGCTATGCCTTCCTGCCACTGTAGCTAGAGCTTCTCACAGAGGCTTACTGGCTTGAAAACAGCACTGTGAGGACGTCTGTACGTACTGGCTTGAAAACAGCACTGTGACTGTGTGTGTATGTTGCTATCGGGGCCCAAACTCAAGGTGTGACTATAACTAGGGGAACATTAGCTTGAAGGCTTCTACACCATACTTTGATGTGAGTTGTAGATATGTCCTAATAAAAGACTAAGATCTTACAGAAGTCCATTGCAGAACTAACAAGTGTTTTAAGAATTTCCATCAGATTGTACCATGTGTTACTGTCTAATACCAGCTCAATATACATCCAAGTTAAGCAGGARGATATAGAAACAGAATCTGATAGTGACTCAGTGTCAGAGGAATATAGAATAGAGACTGACACAAGCACAGACTCTACTATGGACTATGATTATTATTAGAATTAGTGCTGGTAGATAAGAACTTTCTTTGTCTCTAGACAGTTTACCTGTTAACTTTTTAAATCATTCCTTCAATATTGGTGAACTTGCAAGCCATAGAAATTTGCTGAGAACATTTAAATCAGTTAACAGTATAGGACTATACCTGCTCTCTACATTTTTGGATGTTTTTCAGACTATTTTAAGTACCATGTGTGCTGAAGCTTCCTGTCATTTCTTTTAAGTCACTGTCTCTGTTCAAAATACCCTGCTTTCAACAAATGTAACAAGTCTAACTTATTTTCTGAATTGCTTCTTGTTTTTCTCCATTCCTTCTTCAGAGTGAACTCCTTGCCCCCATAAAGTCAAGAGCAAAACCCACATTGAGTAAAATACAGCAATTTCAGCACTAATATTTACATCGTTTGAAAAAGTGTATTCACTCCTCCTTTCTCCTCAAATTATTCGTAACTATAGTGGCTCTGAGTTTTTTAAAGTTCTTAACAAATTTTCATTTGTTTCCATTCACTTACCATTTTTATTATTCTTTTGTGAATTTCCTATCATAATTTAAATCTTTCTAGTAATGAAAAACTTCAGCTGAAGTCTTCAGTGTATGCAAGTGTGTGACTGACTTTTTAGTTTTATAGCCAAGCTCAATTGCTAACTCCTTAAGTTGCTGTTCACTGTTACCTTGCTGTTTTGTATTGGAAAATTATTTTTTCCCAATGCAAAACCATTTCAAATAGTTCGGCTTTTGACTTTATCTTATTCTGCCAATCTGCCTTCTCTCTTATTCTCTTTTTTAACATGCTGTCATTCTTCTTTACATCTCCATCATCACCTATGGGATCTTTTTTCTTAGATTTTCTGTTCATGTTGGTTATTTTCCTACTGCCAGTCTTACTGGAATATTCTAGACATCAGCTTTTCATTACATTTACTTTTAGTTACTGCATTTTTGYATTATGTTTATTAGCACTTCCAGTCTATGTGTCTGTGTTGCTGTTATCTGTGCACATTCGAAATATTTACAGACTATGAGTTTGGTATTGGATGGATAACCAGGAAACATCAATAGGACGGGATCTCTCCAATGCAGTTGAGAGTGGATGTGTTTCACTGTGGTACATTGGAAAGCTTTTACATGACATTCACTTCCATGGCAGGATGTTGAAGTGTTGTTGCTCACGAGTTTTAAAGTCACCAGAGAGACTTCCTCCTCATTACTGGAACATAATAATTCTTGTCATGTTTGGTATTTTGATACCAAACAAAGGTGATATCAAGGAAGCTTCCAAATCTGTGCAGTAATTGGAGACAAATATCTTCAATAGGCAGGCAAGGTTCCATTTATCAGATTGCTTTCCCTTCTCTACTGGCATTTTAAATAGGTAAGTAGGAACCAGCTGCTTATGTCTTTCAGATATTTGGTTAGCTAAATGACAGCATTGTGTACTTTTGATGAGCAGATATACAACTGTGCATTTCTGACATACTGCCAGCGCATTAGTCCATGACATCTGATAGTTTCACCTAATGTTCTGATTATGTATAAAAAAAATGAGAGAGGGAGTGTAGCTATTTCGATAAATATACGAAGAATGCTTAACCATACTCAGCAATATAGCTCTGTGTTACAACAATACAGTTCATAGAAGTATCTCAAGATTCACATCTCAGTATACAGCTACCAGACTAAAAGTTTTAGTTTTTTTCCTGTGCTATTCAAAGGAGACCTTATCTAGGTTCAGATTTTGAAAGCAATCGTTAGCGAATTGAAAGAGCTTCAAAGGGAGTGGCAAACATGGCTTGAGAGTGGACTGATCGGGTACACCTATACTGCTAAATAAGAGACAGGGAGCAGTCCCCAGCCCCATACCCAAGCGTTGCATGCATTTTGGATAGCTACTTCTAAAACAGATTGGTCACATCCGACCCACAACCTAGGTAACCTCTGGGTAAAATCTGGTAGCTCTATACAAATAAGGTGTGGTTACTGTTTGAGACTGAGATGAGACTTCAGTTCACAGTGTGAACTAAGTGACGTGGACAAACAAGATATAAGGTCTTTAATATGGCAGTGCAGACGTAGCCATAAGACCAGGTTGAATCTCATTACCCTCTATTTAAAAAGATAGGAAGCTCCTCATTACAACTGCTGACAACTTTTCTTCAGCCTCTCTCTCTCTTTGAGATCCTATAGATAGCTTTCTGCACAAGACCTGGACTGAACTTCAAGGAATAGATCATCCTTGTTTCTTTGAATCTCTTAGCACTCAATAGATTGTATTTCATAATCAACTGATACCATGTTAAGTTTTTGTTGAATATCATCTGGGCCTGTCTAGCATAGAGGTGTGAGGCCTTTGCCACTGTCTCATACTCTAGGACAACTGGTCTTCTAGAAGAGATGGGAGCAAGAGGAACCTACAGTACCCTAGAAAACTGTAATGCAGAGGATTTTTTGATGATCTGGACATCAGAATTCTTGTGCATCTTTTCTCTATCCTAGGGATTTCCGTGAAAGTCTGGACTTTTAGCTGCAGAATATCACATGCTTAAGGGAAACTTCTTGGCTACATGATTAAACACTTTACTATCCAACATAGGGAATTCTTTTATTATGTATAACTTGAGTTCGTTATATTAAATCTGATGCCTCGGTTAACTGCTTTTTCTGCTCTTAGCAGTCTTCTGAATCACCTTCTGTTATAAAATRCATTCTCTTTCTAATTCATTCTCCTATATTTTCATTCCTATCCTTTCAAAATGGTTTATGTCATGGCTGAAGAGATAAGCTAATAACTTTGGAAAAAGAAAAAAAAAAAGTGTATGATCTCTCTGAAGGAGAAATTGATAATATTACCTGAAGGATTTAGTGACAAAGATTGAAAATTCATTTTACAGTCCAGAGGAAGAATGAGAATTAATTGATCAATTTTGTACACAGGCAAATTTGGCTTTCGAGTCTTAAGTGTATAGCTGCATGAAATTTAATCTACAACTGCTTTTGTTTGGCTTATTTTTTCAGTGCCATTATGTTATTCTGTCATTGTGATAGAAATTTTAGAAATGTATAATTTTGAAACCTCTTTTAAAAATAAATTTAGTTTTGAAACAAATCTGTTTTTTGGATAAACAAATGCATTGCTTTAGGCTTCTGAGTTTTTGTGATGTACAAAAATACTGTTTTGTAAGTGCAGGTACATATCATTTCATGTACTGCTTTCATGATTTACAGTTTAGAAACTCAATGTATGTCATGCTGGTCTGTTTTTCATAGGAGGTATTGAATTTTGGTAAGCTATCTAAACTCTGCATCTGATGATTTTTCCAGAGAGATGTTTGCTACTGTGAGATTTTTAGGACTGAGCCTTCCATTTCTCTTTCACAAGCTCTAAGCGGCCTTGTTTATGAACAACATGGCCATGTTTGGTGGATRCAGTATGGGTGGAGTGCAGTTTAGATCTGCCTTGAGAAGCAAGAGCTTACATAAATCTTACTTAGATAAATTATTAGGTCAGATAAAATTATGTATAGCAGAACTGCTTTTAAAAAAATCTCAAGCTGTATGCCTAAATTTGTCATGTCTCATGGAAATTGTATGCTTCTCTTTCCTGTTCTCCCATTTTATTCATGCTTTTATGTGTTTTCTGCTAAGATTCTGCAGTGACTTAGACAGASAGAAAATCTCTGACTAGTAAGACCACATACAATGTACTTTAATTAGTTCATTAAAACGTATACAACAGAGTAATTTTCCCTGTAGTACTTTGAAGAATGCCTCTTTGATCAAATTTTGACTAAGTTAATTTATATAATGCAATGTGAATAGGGTATTTTGTTGTTTTTGCCCTACTTTATGCCCCCTATAAATTTCCCTTAGCTTTAGTGTCACACAGTTCTTCCTCTTTGGACTGCCCTGACTTCTTAATTGGTTTGCTGCCCTTTACTCACCACCCTTTTTAATGTTGGGTATCTCAGAAAAAATCTCCAGATTATTAGTAGTTGTTTTTCCAATATCCAGTAAGGCCATTTCCTGTCATCCGTGACAACTGGCTATATATTTTGGTGCCTGTGTATGAATTTTGGATTGCAACCTTGTATTTGCTGTTGTATGTAATTGTGGTTGTTAGCTATCCTGGAATACTTTCATACCTGTTTGCTTATGTGTAGTGGACTGCACACTATATATGACTGTTACAAAAGTTTGCTAAAAAGAGCCCCTAGGATTTGTAATCTTATGGAAGGAAGGCAAGATAATTAAAAATAAACATCTAGTGCCTGATACTTTTTTATTTCTTGTAAATTCATTATTTTAGACTATAATCAAAGTATATCCTGCTAGGACTGTAGCCTACAGGTTCTGAATATCATTTTTATTAGCTTATTTGAAGCAGTCTATTGCCTATTTTAAAATACTTCAAAGTTAATTRTTTTAATTATTTTTAATCCTACAGGTTACATTGCTAATTATTACTGATATTATAGATTAATTTTATTATATAGGATGAATTTTGTCTGACTAGTTTAGGGGTTTTAATTAAAAGTTCTAGTGGATTTATTATTAATAGCTTTGGTCTCTGTTAATTGGAATGCTAATCACCTCTTCTTCCTAGTATGATTTTTTTTTGTGGGAGTCATGCAGGCAATTGGAAGAATGATTCAGTCCATCTCAGCTGACTGTGGAAGTGGGATGATTTACAGCCTTCCTCAGAAGACTGACTTGTGCTGTCTTCTACAGCCTGGAAGTTGTATTTGATAATTGAGACTCTTATACAGAATTTTTATAGTTAGTAGCTCTTCTGTCCAGGCTATTAAGAATTGAAGTGATGTGACCTAGCAAACAGGTTTATGAATATAATTTTACTCCTGTAATCCAGAAGTGACCAAGCTCGTAGTCAAATTCTGGCCAGTGTCAATCCTGGAAACATAGAGCTTGAAAACATAGGAACTGGAGAATGGGAAGGTAGGAAAGGGGTCTGGGAGCTAGAGAACCAAAGAGAGAGCTGAAGATCCTCAGAGCTGAGATCCAGAGGTGCTCAGGGAGACTTGGGGCTTGCAGCAGAAGAGGTGGTGGAGAAGTCTGGGTTTGGAGTTTCTGATGGAGGGAGTTTGGAAGGCAGTGAGAGATGTGGGAAGCAGGAATCTGCGTGCAATAGAGAGGTTTGGAGTACCGGCCTAACCAGAAGGCAGCAGTGATCAACTTGTGTTACTGAACCAACTAATCATGCCCAAAGCCAAGCACTGGCTGTTTTTTGGACAGGAACAGCAGCTGATGTTTCTGTGTGCTTTGGAGTGTAGGAGGAAAAAACAGATAGTGGAAAAGCTGCAGCTCTGGTTAGGCACCAACTGATTAGGCAGAAGGTCTGGTACTTTTGAAACATTTCATGGCACAGTTCTTTCTTTGAGGCCTTACATTGCAATGCTTAGCAAACCAAGAAGATAATTAAGTACTTTTCTACTAGTAAAATTATGTCCAGTCTAAGGGTTGTAATTAAGTAGATAAAAGACTTGAAATAGTGAAGAGATAGTGGTCTAGAAGTGAGGATGAGCTTTGAAGGTAATGGCTATAAGGCTTATGAAAGGTTGGAAGCCACTGCTCCATTTTGTGCAGCTTTGATTTAGACATTTGGCAAAGCAGGGGGCACAGAAATGTGCAATTGGAGGTAGAGGAAGGGGACAGTGCACTAAGTGTGGACAGGGACATAACTTAAAATATGTAGTGAAGGACAGAGGGTGTCAGGATGTATAGTTAGCAGGGTTTGGGATGTCAGCGTGAGAAGATAGAAGGGCAGGGGACATGGAGATAGCTAGCTGCATAAGCACTCTACAGCGTGGAGGTGAGAATTGCWGCTGAGCACAGCAGGAGGTGTGGTAGGGGACATTGCGTTCTGTACCTACATCCTGTGACAGCTCTTAAGGATCCACTCTGTGAATGTGGAGGCAGCAAATGTGGCCCCTGTTGAAGATTATTGCAGAAACTGTACTTCCATAGCCAGCTCTTGCTGGCTGCTGCTGGCTGTACTACTTCTGTTCAGTCAGCTTGTAAGCCTCGCAGCAAGTAAGTTGGCTCTGCGGGCATCTCCGCGCTGCACTCCCCAGTTCTCTGCCTTCCAGAGATGATCTTAGCTACCATGCACTGCTAGACCTGTGCTGCCTTCATGTGCTTTGCTGCACTGACCTAGAACTAGTAAGTCCTCCTAAAACTCAGCCAGAACAGGTCTTGCCAGGTTGGTACTGAACTAGTGATTCCTGATGGAACTGAAAAGTTTTCCTCTGCTGCTTCTGCAGTGCCACATATTATCTGTGTTTCTCTGTTGTTTGGTCAGTGCCCCTTATCTCAGTCCTGTCATCCAGCGGTAACAGTCTACCTCTGAACAGCTGGGAGCAGAGGAAGATGTCCTCAAAACATGTAGGAATTGGTCTCACTGAATGTAATTCCACTGAATTCACTGTGTCCAAAAGTATGAGCCTGCAGAATCAGGGCTTTAGTTTCCTGTGTTAGGTCCTTTAACCTTTTGAATCTCAGGACACTCGCATGAGACTGTAGTGGTGAAGGCTAGCATCTCACTGGAGGATTACTCCCTTTCTCTGACATCCATAAGTGTAAAGGTGGAATTCTGAAATTTCGATTCTAGTCCCCTGAAACTAAGATTTACATGAAAATTATTTATTTTATTCATACCACATGGTTTTTTTTTAAAGTCATATTCCCATTATTTTTGGATAGATGGGATTCCACCTGCATTTTCAGCACTTTATGCATTTTATTTTCCTAACTTTCCCTACTTTCCCTAGCTGGAAGATCATCTGAAGTTATTGATTACAATCTAGAATTTAGTTAACATAGTTGAATTTATTTTTAAACTGGATTTCATCTACAGAGATATATCACCAGCATGGCTTCCTTAAGAAGGCTGAGTATTAAGTGTGCCAGAAAAGAGGGAATAAATTTTTTTTAAATCAGTTAATTTACAGGCAGTGCAACACCTTTCACAAAAAACTGTAAAAAAATAAGATAGATATCAGAGATACAGTTGATGTTTAGGGAGTACAAACGGACTGAGCTGCATAATGCTGCTGAGAAGAAAGTAGAGTTACTAAAATATTATTCATACTGAAGATGTGAATTGTTTGGCAGCCAGGAGCCATCTGGTCATAGTCAAAATGTGCAACACGGAGGCCTTCAGATTATACAATGACCAGAGATTTAAAAATAAAAAATGACATATTTTATACTCCAATTCTTACAATTCTTTTGCCTCTTACATACATTCCTATGAAGAAAATATTTTGAAAGAAATGTTGGAAAATCCCATATTTTGCCATATTGCACAACAGAGAGGATTTCAAAAAAAAAA